>NC_053161.1:84765799-84993299 GCF_016835505.1 Polypterus senegalus
AGTAATTCTTTGCAGTCTCCTGGCATAGCACGTTTTAGTTCTTCTACTGGACCCGGACTTCAGAGCTGTCTTTGGTGGACTTATTGCACAAAGTGTTCACAGATTGTGCTCTGGCTTGCAGTCACACCATTACCAGTGATCACACAAGACATTGACGGTTCAGTGGCTTTCTGTCAAACAAACAATGGTCCAGAAAAATGTATTCATAGATAAAGTTATCAAAATGGGCACCCAAGAATTCACCTCTACACCGTGAAACAACTCAGAAGCTCTGATGCCACTCTTTTCATGCATCCAAAGTCTTGCTTGTTAAGTGTTTATGTAGTTTTATGCTTTGCCTGCTTTACAAATCTGTCTGTGGGTCTACGTGGATTTCATGTCACCAAAGAGAATTGCCCTCTAAAAGGTAAAGTGTATATTCTTGATTTTCATGTTCTGGTTGGCAGGATCACATTCATGCCAAGCTATTTGTAATGACTCCTAAAACTGCATTCAGGTTTCAGTTTTTAATTCTAATTGTAAATGTGAGTTTTCCACTTTCATACTATATTGCAGTTTCAAATGTTATGCAGATAAGTTTGTAAGAAAGCTTGCAGATAAAAGTTGGTAAATAGGATATTGACTGAACTATCGACTGACTGATTGGTTGAATGAAAACACTTCCACCGAGACCTGAAACAAAGCACATCTCTACAAACAATCCACAGTAAACTATTATTTTAATCAGTTTAAACTGCAATAGAGCACTTAAATGAATAATAGTGGAGAGATAAGTAGCTACTGTCCTAACAAAAGTTACATGCATGCCTGGGCCGTATACAGAAAACAGTCAACGTGATTTCTTGATTGAACTGTAGGCAGAAGCCAGAATGCCTTAAGGAATGCTTTGCAAATATGGGGAAAAAAGCATGAAACTTTCATGCAAACAAATACAAAAACACTGGAACAATCAAGCCAAAACATTATTTGGTCATATTATAAATAAGAATAAGCTGAATCCATCAATTTCCATGCTTATCCAAGCAACATCAGGCCCAAGAGGATATGGTGCAAGTTTGGCACGTTCACACATCCAATATTCATATTGGGGAAAAATAGAACCACCAGTGAACCCGACATGAGCCCCAGTGAATAACTCACCTCGACATGAAAAGAACATTCAGACACTGTAAACACTGGACTCTGTGATACTGAAGTGCTAAAGACCATACCATCGTGCCACCCAGAGAACATAAAACTGTAACAATGCCAGCGGATGGTGCTTTGTATGTTAAGAATCAAAAGTAGATTTAGATTAACTGCAATGTAATAATGTGGTTAAACTGAGTCTATAATCCTGTGCGGTTAAATTGATTTGATTGCACCTTTCATAATGAGCAATATTGCAAAGTACATAATACAAAACAACATTGTGCTTAAAATTAAACATGCACTGTCAGGAATGCACACACTCTAAAAGTAGCAAGACTCCATTCAAGGCAATAGGCCGGATCATCAAAAAAAAAAGCAAAGGATTAGATAAAAAGAGAAAAATTAAGTTTTACAGTTTAAAGAATTCCACGCAATTACAAAACACTTTCTTTGCAAGAGTCCCAAGTAGTAAAACAGAGATGCATTCAAATCAAAGGCCAACTGTGAAGGGCTAATGGTGCAGTGTGTTTGCAGACAATGCCAAACTGTGCCGGGGAAACTAGAGAAGACGATGGGAATGATAGAATGTGAGCGGAGGAACAATTTAAGAATAAAAAAGAACATGACTAATATACGCAGGTCAAGCAACCATCTCAAATCATAGCCCGAGGTTAAGAATGAGATTTAATAGAAATGTGAGGCATTATCCTCCAGTCTAAACTGTCATTATTGGACTAGAATAGAGGACTTATTATTTTCCAATTTATCAGCTCCAAAAAAAGATAGGCCACCAGCAAAAACGGCATTACAATTGTGCTTTTAGTGCCTGAGAATGAACTGCATAAGAAGGGTGTGTGGTAAGCGTTTCCCCGAATCTAATCACAGGTCACTCACTCGAGATATACCCTTGAGCAAATCATTTAACCTCTGCAGAAAAGGGCACAAGGACGAGGCATGCAAACAAAATTCCCTTTGTAAATGTACTCATCAGCCAATGTTGATTTTTTTACGACAAATGGATTTCTCTAAAGTCCTTGCAAATCCTTATCACTGTTGGCTGTTTTAATATTTTGTGGAATGGTGCCTGTTTATGCAATACTTGAACAGAGTTTAACTGAAAACAAGAGGAACAGCAGGCCATACGCAAACTTTTAAAAGCATTCATTAGTACTGGTTCATTTATATTTATATCATTATACAAGCAATAAAAGACGGGATTTAATTTACAGTACAGTTTTCAAAAAATAAGCTTTGCTGTATGATATAGGAAAAGGACTTTGCTCACAGGTACTGACTAGAAGAATATGAATGGACAGGCATCCCCATTCACCATAGTCTGCAAATCCAGAAGTGATACATTGAGGGGTAAACCTGCGTCCTGTTAGTTGGCCTGCAATGGATGACATATATTCCCATTTTCTAATTTCTCTTTCAATAATTGTTTCTTGCAGTGTAAGTACTATCATTGAAAATCAACACATACCAAAAGCATCAAAACTGCACAAAGATGGAGGAATACATTTACAATTACTAAAGGAAATCTGCTGACTTTCTTATGCCAGTATGCTAATTTTTACTATATTTAATGTTAGCTTGCTACATGTTAAAAGATGTCAGCATACTTTAATGAAGAATAAATAATGTAATTTAAGCTGAAATCTTATAACATAACCATGTTTGATTTATGTTTTTCGTGTGACCATTTATCATCGCATGGTTTACAAAGTTTGTTGTATGTGAATTGTTGAAGACCCTGACACGAAACAGAGAAACAAAGCATTTAAACTTATGGTTCATGCTGTTAGTCAGAAAATATAATTAACTAACAATGCAGTTACATTAGGTTGTGTATACAGTCCAGGAGCTGGCGCCCTTATGTAGCTTTGCTCCCTTGGGAAGACACCCGCTGTGCTGTTTTCTATCAACACGGACTCTCATATGTTAACTCCGAGACGAGCATTTGCTCTTCCAAAAACCGATTCCCATCTCAGTACAATATGAATGTTCTCCCAGTTAAGAAAGCACACCATCAAACCTAGGGCAGCATGGTAACCCCACGTACACATCAGATCTAAAGTGCTGGCTGCAAACATAAGTGCACAATCCTGTATTCATTTTTATCTCTTTTGATTGTTTGGATCGATTATCTTTACTATAGTAAAGATTAAAGTGGGAAGGCTATTGAAATTTGGGCAAAGATGTCTATGTTTAGAATTTCAACAAAGAGGAATACTACAGAAGCTCTTCTTTTGTAATTCAGCCATTGTTTATGTTAACCAGAAGAGAGTTTACGCATCGATGATGCCTTCAGGAAGGAACATGCAGAAGTGTGAAAAGGGCCCATTCTGTGATCAACCCATAATGCTTGTGAAGGTAACATTTTTATCCAAAGACATGCTCTCACTGTACCCACTAGAAAAAGAGCAAGAGTAAAACTGACCAACTCTTACTCCAGTAACCTCCAACTTGTAACACATCAACTTGTGTAAGAGATTATTAAATTGCCTGTTTATTACTGAAAAAATACTGTGTTGGATGGGAGATGGGGGATTCTTTAGTCTGTGGAGGCAAAAGTTTATTTTTATATGACCGAAGCAAAACAAGTCTACGTTGTGACTCGACTACTCGTATGTTTCTTAGTTATTCCATATTAAAGCAGATTCAAAAAAGAGTTCTTTATCGTCTGTTATTGGCCTACATGACAGCCTTTTTTAAACAGAAGCACAAAAGCCCAAATATGATCCATGAGAAAGTTAATGATAATACTGTTTTGGATATGATATCTGCTTTATGAGATTTATTATGACAGACAGACAGACAGATAGACAGACAAACTTGTATTTTTTAAGACTGTTAGAAACAGTACACCAGAATTTTGGGTGGAGAATGTGAAGCATTCTAAATGTGTTTTGTAAAGATGAAAAGCACAATAAAGGAACAGTAACTTCAAATTTAGGTTGGGTAGCACTTCTGCTTCATGGATGCAGTGTCTTAGGTTTGATTCCTGCTCCAGGATATTGTCCATGAGGAGTCTGTGTGTTCTCCCCATGTCTGTGTCAGTTTTCCTGCTGCATCCCTGAATACGTGCAGGTTTGGCTAATCCAATTCCAGGTATGGTTCCTGTGTGTGTATGCATTAAAACGATTGCTTCCCTGTCCTCTGCTCTTCCTTGTCTTATGTCCAGTGCTGTCTGGAGAGGCTCTGGCCTCCTGTAAACCTTAGTTACATTAACTGGGTTTGAAAATGTCATGTTCATTTTTCTTAACTAAATGAAAAGCAAAGAATTAGCAGCCTACTTTATAAATCAAGCTTAGGGTAGCTTCGTAAAAAAAATTGAATGAATTCTCTTGTTTAGATTACAGAATGAAGCATTCATTCTACCACAAATTCATTCGAATGCATTGTCTTGAATCTTTTTAATGTCACGCTGCTCAATGTGATATTTTAATCCCATTTTCTTGTTAGATCTGCCTTACTTTTAATAACCTTTTCCTTCTATATTTTTCCAGCTAACTGGAAGCTATTCCAAAATCTTTAGACCTTCAACAGTGTTATTTATCTTCTTGAACTCTGTCACTGAAGAAGAGATCAGCTGCACAAATCCCAGTTCCTTACAAATGCAATAATGTTAAGGAACATTGCAGAAGAAAGCAACAAGGCTCACAAACTAGACTGATGACTCAAATCCATTGTCAGGTAGCTGCTGTGACTAATACAGACTGTCAGGTATCACACGGATGTCATCAGCTACTGCTGACAGCAAAAAAAAAAAAAAAAAAAGAAGATCAGCACTTTCTCATAAAATATATACCCACTGCCCCTGATCAGGAATGGAACATAAATGTGCACTATCAGGTTGTCACATCACTACCTGCAAATTATTGAAATAGACATAATGCCTTCAAGGATGATTTATTCTACTATATGATAGAATACAAGTAAAGACCGAAGAAAAAAAAGGAAAAATACACAGAGTTTGCATAAAAAAAGAGGAAAGAACTACAGACATCTGTTGAAAAAGGCTTCAGTGGCATGCGTACATCTGTGTTTGGATTCTGCCTGCTGTCTCTCAAATCTCAAGGGAATGTTTTATCCCCTGCCTATGGTGTCAGAGAGGGAAGATTGTGCAAAATCGGTTTTGCTGTTTATATATTCACTCAGTGGGCAGCAAATAATTAAAATCATTAAAAAAAATATACGAGGCTTCTTGTTTTCTTTGCGTCCAAAATATAACATCGTTTAAATAGCTAGGATTTTAAGCTGTCTGACACAGCAAGCAACAGGTGGCCTTGACGTTGCGCAGATTTCTCTCTTTCTTGCATTGTCGAAGCTAATATTTAGTTTCCAGATCTTTGTCTTACTTTGACAGAAATCCCGAGGCGTTTCTAACACGTTCAGTAAAAGTGTTTGAGACCTAAAACGATACAGTGTGTCAGTTAAGCTGTTTCCTCGCTCCGATGGATGATGCCATGCAGGACAGCTTGAAGAGTTCTCTCCGACGGTCCCGTCCCAAAATGTCTGTTTTTGGTTTTTAAAAGATTCCGCAGATGCGGGATATTCCACAGATTTACCACCAACAGATTCACCCCAGTCTTAGATGCTGTACTTAGTCTAAGCACTGGGGCAACTGGTAACTGACATCCAGTACAGCATACGGTGGGCCCGCTAAAAGGCACAAGTTAAAATCCTGTTACTTCTAATAAACTCAATGAGATTACACCGACGATGTGAGCTATTCAATATTTGTTTACGAGTTAGGGTCTATCCCTACCGAAAACGGCGGCTTGAAGAATTGGCTTAAATGACTAATTTAAAGTATTTAAGTAATGCAAAAATATCCAGGACTGATGACAAGATGCGCTTTGGTGGCAACATTCCAATACAGAAAATTAAAACTCAAAGAGAGATACTAGCTTTGTTTGATATAGCGCCTTTTATAATTTGGGGGTATGACCAGTAAAAAAACTATTAATCGTTGGATAAGGACTAGGCATATAAAAAAAAACAAATTAGGATAATAAATATTAGCTTATAAAATCATCACGCAGCTGAGAATACAAAATACGGAACAGGTGTTAAAAAAGACAGACAGATAGATAGATAATTTGACTGGCACCAATTCGATTTCTGATCATGTGCACCCTTCTGACTTCTCCTTAATTCCTATGCAAGAAACAGGCGGCAATCGTAGCAGCCGCAGTGTAGACGCCACAGTCGGTCACCAATGATAGAATTTCTCACTTTTTTTTCGGGGTGAAATTAGGCTTGATGTTAATCCGATGTTGCATTTCAAAGGACAAGCTACGAAATATCAGATTGAGTGGGGTTCTGTCTTGCCTGTCCGCAAGAATAATTGCAGCAATCCAGAGCTCCCGACCCTCGCTACTCATCTCTCTCTCTCTCTGTGTGTGTGTTGTTATACAATGCGGTTAATGTGCGTTACACCCTCAGCAGGCAGGGCGCACATGCCAAGGATGCGCAGAACAGTTCGGAAGATGGCACGTCCGTTTCGGTGTGTGCCTGTTAGGCTTGCTCGTCCTGCTACCTTTTTTGAGTCCATAGCGTAAGATGCTGATACTTCTAGGTGACCTAAGCTGCATCGAGATATAGGCCATTGCTGTCCGCAATCGGACAAATATTTATAAATATATATATAATGTGTGTGTGTGCGTATAAAGGGAATATAAACCCGCATGCCCACAAAACCGTGCATTCGCTACAGCCTCGAATCCAATCCACACACATGAGCAGACGGGGTTGCCGCTGTGCACACGTAATCCGCTAACTTCGCGCACTGCGCTTGTCAACTCTGCCGCCTTAATAACAGGTTGCTCGGGGAAATCGCTGTGTCCATATGCGGTTAAATGCACACTCGCTATACTATTAGCTCCCACTGTACATGTGCATCATTGGAAGAATACTGATGGAGGAGTCGTTAAATGAATAGTGTATACCTGCAAAAGGTGGATCGACAAAGGAAGATCTAGGCTGCTGTTACAGTATACTCTATGATCATTATTTTCCACAGATCCACAGTAATGGTTCTTTCTATCATGATACCTATTATGCATGCCTGAAAATAATATTTTTCATGTTAAGCACTTCTTTTTAAGAAAGGCTCTGTGCAACTTACTGCACGTTACACGCTTACTCCACGCTTGAGGCACAGGCCATCGCAGTCCATTTCAATTTACAGATTATGTATCTGCTCTGTGTTGTCATAAATACGGACAGTATATGCGAAACTGTTTGTATCTGAGGGAGGCGGGGAAACTTAAAGCTTCAAGTTAGAATAAAGTATGCCTCATTACACGTGTCTCGTCTCTGGTGTCTAACATGAACCACCCCTAGTACGGACAGTATGGTATCGCATTTTTTGAAACGATGCAATTGCATGTGATATGGAGAATTAAAAAAATAAATAAAATCCAGCTTCGCGGATAATCACGGCATCTAGTAAGTAATGTGACAAGAAAAAGTAAAGCGCATATAGCATTCCAGGTAGCCCGACTGATGTAACGCCAATTAGCCCACCACTAGACAGCACACACTCGGCTGCTGTTAAAACATTTCTCTCTTACCTGTGGTCGCTGCTTATCCTACTTACAGCCGCATTGACACTGCAGATGGTCTGTATCCAGGAATCCACATTCACACATATTCCTAAGACCGTAAAGATGATGTTTAAAAAAATGGAAACGCTGCGCTGTTGCTTTTAAGCAGTAGCGACGGAAAGCGGAAAAAAAATCCCAGTGTGTAGGCAGTAAGTACGCTTCCTCTATTGATGTCTTCGACAGGAGGCAACGCTACAGAAAGCAATGCCTTATCCAGCACGATATTAAAAGACGATCTCCATCTACGCTCCGATCAGCGAGTCCTCCTTCAACAACTACGCTGCTTTTAGCACTCTCAACCTCGGCTCTTCAATCGTCTAACCCTCCCTCCTCTCGGCTCTGCCTCTCCGTGGATAGACCCGCTACGAAAGGATTCCAATATTACAGCGTCGGAGGCAACTTCCGAGTGCTAGCGCATTGGCTGCGCCTCAAGGTGTTGGGAAGGTGCTTTAAAGTTTGCAGGTTCACACCGCTCCCACCAAGTATGTTGTGATCTGAATTGATGCTTTGCCAGACCAAAGCGGGTCTGCCTTGTTTTACCGAGCCATCCACTGAGCCTACAGTGACATCTAGAAACGCGAAGCTGATTGGGCTAATTGTAAAATTTCATTGCCAGCAATCAGAGAGCAGCGCTTCCTTCAATGAGAGGCATATGCTGTACCTTGAGCACTGCTAATTAAAAAATGTAATCACAGTAAACGTATTTTTATCAAGTTATTTATTGGAGATCATAATAATATATAATCACATTTACAATTTATGAGATAAAATTGTAACGGAGTTGCAGTTCTACTAGTAGTATAATCATAAAATTCGCTGTGATTACAAATACTATGATTATTACAATTACTATTCATTTATGGCGTAATATTACAAAATTGGCGAAAGAGTATTTTAAAATATCTTAAAACTACAATGTTATACTGTTTTAAGTTCTTTCATATGTTTCTTTCCCTTTCATTTCCCAGTCACTATATGGTGGAATATGCACGTTATACGAACACAGCAAAGAGGTGCAGGTTAGGCTGACTGGCACTTCAGGACGGATCCTGTGTTAGGCTTATGCTTCCCGTATGTAATGCAAGTTGTAGCAAGTGAGGCTACGTTTTGGTTTACAACGGTTTGGAAAGTGAATGATAAACGGGAAATAAGAGTCCCGTATCCCGTGTGCAGGCCCAGCATTTCTTAAAGGATGAATTAGCAGTAAGAAAGAATGGCAACACTTAAAAATTGGGGCCTACAAATATTAATCAGGAACCGTCATGAAAAAGATCTTAACAAGTGTTTTGTTCGGTTTTAATAAAACTTCAACAGAACTACTATCAGAATTGCGGCTACCGTTAATCACTTTCCGGTAGGTAACTAAACCGCAACAGTGCTCACTTTTATTAATCCTTATTGTTAAACTTGCCCCAAGTCTTCTACATCGCTTTACATTCTGAGGATACGTACTTCACGGGATGGTCTGAATGTGTGTGTCCACCTGATTTGGTGTTTCTGTATACACAGTTGTAATTTAAGAGTGAATTAACTATAATGATCAGATGATGTCAATCGTTTTTTAGATTACACACACCCCTAACTTTGTTTTAGAGTTCAACTTTAATGAAATAAAAAAAAAAAAAACAATATTACATTTTTGGGAAGTGAAAAAGAAAACATCCTCTGAGAACATGCTGTTATGACACCAGTACTCACTGCTCATGACACTGTCAAACTTAAAAATAACGGTTTCTTAATGGTATTTTACTGGGCTGGGTTCCTCGTAAAACAATTGCTTGATACCCATTTCATCCTAGGAAAGATCTTTTGCATATGGAATTAGTTCTTTGGACTTTAAAAAGGCTCATAATATATGGTCAAGCTAAAAATATGTTATATAGTGGGCTACTTAGCTGTTTTCTAAAAGATAAAGAAAACTAGAACTCAGCTGTGGTTACTGTATGCTGCAAGGGTCCTTTTAAAACCAGGAACCAATTGGTATTTCAAAAATCTGTCAATATGTATTCATTGTTATCTATGGAGTCTGTTATGGATCTAAATAAATAAAGAACCTCCATGTGGGTAGTTCTATTGGGAACCAACAATGCTTCCGCTATGGCTTCGGTCTGAATAACTACCTTGGAACCTTTATTTTTAAGAGTGCACAGTCATATAGATGTGCCATTATATGCCTGTGTGTATTGGAATGAACAGGAGTCTCACATTAATATTACTGTTCTTCTTGGTCTATGATATTGACCATCTAACACAAATACTATCTCACTCTGTTTATTTAACAGTGAAATGTGCACTGATTAACACAATTAGCAGTTACACTTAAGACCTGCATTCCAGTAAACGCAAACACATAACATTCTCAATCCATCCACCCATTTTCTAAACCTGCATGCCACAAGGAAGCTGGAGCCCATCCAGCAAGCATTTGGCACAAGGCAGGAACACCTGAATACGGCTTCAATCAATCACATTGTGAACAGACACACACAGCCAAGCACAGACTAGAGCCAATTTAGCCATGCAGATTCACCCAACTCCAATGTCATTGGACTGCAGGAAGAAAAGGTGGGAACCCAAGTCAACACCTGAAGAACATGCAGGTTCCACGCAGGGACGTGAACCCCGGACTCCTTATTACGAGGCAGCAACTACTGTGCCATCCCAATTCACAATGTGCTCGAGGTTATTGATAGTCACGTGGTTGGGCCGGTTCGTTTTTATGCCGGTCGGCTGCTCTGGCAGCAGTGCCCACGTACAGTACGAACACGCTTTCAGTCTCGGGCAATTTGGAATCGCTAATTAACCAAACGTGACAAGTTGACACTTCACACAGGATACGGCGGCGTGTAAGATTAGAACGCAAGGCAACTGCAATAAACACCCTTTTATCAAACTACTACAAATAACTTCTATACACTGGGACTTCTGCTGTTGGTATTCATTTGTGTTATTGGGTATTTGTTTTATGGAACTGGGTTAGTGCCCATTGTCTCACAGGGATACTCTGAACTGGGTTCGTGAGTTCGCGAGATGGATGTTTGCTCCATTAATCTGTGCCTGGTGCTGCTTCTTCATAATTCCAGAAGAATGGGGTGGAATCCCATCAGATTAGTTTTCTATGTGTGTGTTTTATTATGACCGTTTGGTTTTCCTTGTTCATCCCAAAGATGCCCATGTCGTGTTGATGGACTTTATATTAAACTGAATCAAACGTTCATAACTGCAAGGGTTGGCTCTTGACCCGAAATCCTCCATTTGACTTGGAATAAGTGAGTTCCAATGACAGTGGAAGGGTTGACGATCCTATATATATATATATATATATATATATATATATATATATATATATATATATATATATATATATATATATATATATATATATATATATATATATATATATATATATAAAGATGTGACGCATTCACTGATAATTGTACAGTTCTGATAGACTGAACTATTCATTCATTTTCCCGCACATATCCACCAATACCAGGCCGGCTTAAAATTGACAAACCAAAATTCAAGCCTTTGGAAGATAATCGACGCGCAGACTCCCCGCAGACCGCGCCACGGACAGCAGTTAAGTCGGGGTCCTTAATGTTGTGATGAAGCGTCAAAGCTGCTCGGTCAGTTTTGCACAACTGTAGCCAGTCCGCATGGTGGATGTTTGACAGGATGAGTGTTTAACATATTAGTGCATTCTGTTTATACGGAACCGCGCAAACTGGCGACCGTACGTTATCTCATTTATGCGAGACCCGTGCCTGATCCTACATAAGGCAAACCTATCTTCATTTTTCGAGTTTGTCGCTAAGCGTCTTTACGTTTACATAGGAGAAAAGCTTTTCTAGGGGTCGTCCAGGCTGCTTTGTATTGAAATATGCACAAGGCAACCGAACTTTACTGTTTATTATTATTTTTTTTAATAGGCATATTGTCAATTAAAGCGAACATCGAACGGTTGATTGGACTGCTCATTTTAATCGCTGGGTCCTGTGTTCAAACATAATAGGTCTCTCTTTTTAAAAAGGTGAGAATATGTTTCCAGTGCCTTGCCATGGATTTACGGGAATGCGCTCAAGAGCTCCAAAAGCAGCGTTAGAGCTCTCCCTGCAGGCGATTTGAGAAATGCAATACTGCAGTCATTTATTTCCTAAATGCATGCAGTATAAGTAGTCTCACAAATTTTTGGTAAAAAGAAAAAAGTGCTAACTGCATTTATGTACTATTTTGTTAGTCACTCAGATTGATTATTTTTTTCAGAGCACACGTCCACGAGGCGAAGCGATAATTGCTTCTTGGTAAATGGAGCGCGACACTCAAGCGCAGGTTTTAATGAATGTTCTGCATTATTGTGCTTCCTTCGAGTGTCATTTTATTAAACGTCAGAATAATGAAACCATCAGATATTTTAGAGACTTACCTTTTGTCTGGAATAATAAACGAACGTTCAAGATATGCCATCTTCATTGTAATAAGACTTCGTGGCCGCGCCTTTTTGGAATTCATAAATTTCGCCTCTTTCGTGTTGTCAAAGTGTTCTTTTTTATTAAGGTCCTTGTAATATTTCTAGCGCACTCTGAAGAAGGCTATGGACTTGGATTTGAATACTTAAACAATACATGGCCATGTGTAAAGCTGTATATTTAGGCAATCTTCCAAACACAGCTCTACCTAAAACGTGCTTTCGGGAGATTTTGACTCGAACCACTGAAGAGCTTTATAAGAAAACAGAAATATTAAGTAAATAGCAGAATAATCCAAAAAAAAAAACTAGCAGAACTTCCTAATTGTTCACTTTATTTTTATTTACGGTTTCTAAGTCCCATCTACAAAATGTCAATTGCAGGTTAACATGAAAAAATGCCACTTTTAGATTTCTGATCAAAAAAAATCTACTCAAAAAGTGCAATATTTTGTCATTATCTATTTACTAACAAAAGAGACTCTTTTATAATTGATTGGAAGGGAATTATTTGCTAATACATCGACTTCAGGCATTACATGCTTGTGTTGCTTTACTTACCTACAGTATAGGTGTCTTTAGCAAAAATGACATGTTAGCCTAACACTGGGCTGGATTTGCTGCAGCTGTTATTAACCTGAGCCCCTCAGGACCACTGTTGTTGCTGTTCTATTAGCCAAACTCCACCTTTCAAAATATCTGTCAGTTTACAGTATCTCCAAGTAAGATGAGTCCACCCATCCATTTGTTTTTGGAACATTCCTTAGTAGTGAACACAAACTTAGGGGAAGTCAGAGTCCATGTCCTGCAGCATTTTCCTGGAGGCTGGAACCAATCCTGTGGGGATATCAGTTCATTGCGGAATGCACTCACAATACCTCTTTCTGGATCAGTGTAGAGTTGCCAGTTGTGGGAGAAAAAATTAACTATACACAATAAATTTACCCACACCAGTGGGCAAAATGCAAAATGTGCAAAGCGACTAAGCTGGGCCCTTAGAATTGTGAGGCAATGGTGCTAAGCACTTGGAGGGTGTCCTTGATTTCTGTACCTTTCACTTCTCTTCTTATATAGCACACGGGTTTCACTGTTCATTATATTTAAATTAGCTTATATTACACACCAGTCATACTTTCATTTTATAAAATTTTAACTCTCCTGAAAAAGTAAAACAATATGTTACCAAGGTATATTGAATAGGATTAAACTGAACATAAGTTAAATTCATTCAATTGAAAATTCATTTTTGAACAACCATTGAAGTGCAGCTAATGGCAAAATTTCATAAAATTAAGCTGCACGCAATTGAAAATCCAAGGTAGGTATGTTCCTCCAGGTTAATATTGTGCTTCTCATTTAAACTTTATCTAATCACAATGTACTTGTTTATTAATCTGTAAGACTTTAACTCAGCTCTCACAAATTTGTGATTGTCAAACATTACAGTAAAACATTATTAGTGTGAAGTTACAATCATACTGCTGGGACTGTCTTGAACCTTAATTTAACATCATACATGAGCTAAGGGAAATTTCCTACTTGCCTTATTCAGAATTACATAATTTACCATTACAAAGTGTTCTTAAACATGCTTAATAGAACTTAGCATCACTAGGGGCCAGGGTCTATCATGGCAGCACCTGACCTAGCTCCATCATAGAGCCCACTTTCAGTCACACACCCAGTCAGCGATTCATTTGGAATCTCAAATGAACGAGCGCACACAAACCTTTAGGGATGTTACAGGAAAACAGATGAGGAAATGGGGAGAAGGTCCAATCTCCACAAAAAAAAACAAGTAAAACACAGAATGTTGGATCCTTAAGGTAGCAGTATTAACCACAGCATCTTTTTAGGGTGATTGTAGATTATAAAAAAGCCAACAGTAATGGTGAGTATTGCATGTCTTACCTGTTTTAGCAATTGGAGGTTTGTATATCATCCTAGACATACTGACAGTTTTTGAAACATGGTTCTAAATGATATGAAGAAGTTAAGGTAATAAAGTTTCACATGCATCTAAAACATCTCTGATATTTCGATTGCTGATGACAGGTCCCCTGTGCTGACTGTCACAGAGTCTAGTATGTCATCGGTTTTATGATCTCAGGCTTCATAGTTACATTTTAAAATATTACCTTCCTTACACTGGGTGTCCTTTAAAAAAAGAACCACAGCAATGCCATTATAATCCACTGCCAATAGAAGACCTTTAGATCCCAAAGGGTTGAGGTCCCAGGGCCTGGAGCTATGGTAATTCTTCCCAGTAATTGAGATTCATTGTCCTGCTTCAGTTTTTCCACATAAAAGGTGCATTTAAAAGCATCACCTTTTTTGTCTCAATGTCACTTGGTTGTCACTTATTTCATAGGTCTCCATTTATCATAGCACAAGGTTAATTAATAAGGAGCAACATCTCAACTCATTCAGAACCCAATTAGTTTTGAAAGGTATTTCTTTTAAAATATCAAATTTTCAGCCATTTTGGAGGTTAAGTCTATTGGTATGTATGGCCTTTACTTTTCATTTTGAGGTTGCACCGTGTGCAGATGGAAACATTTGAAAAAGCTGTCACATGTATTTGACATGTTGACATTTTGTAGGTAAAATATTTCTGTCAAAAGATAGATTCCAACTACAAACACAGCATAGTGTATATTATTTAAAGGCCATATCATTTCTAGGTTATATTTCATTTACCTCCTCAATTTTGCTGGTGCGTACAGTAAATCTAGTTCATTTACTGAGAGTTTAGCCTTGTAGAAAACAATATTGTGTTAGCCTACCTTATTTGCAGCATGTTGGAAAGTCGAAAGAGACAAATAATATGGCTCATAGAACAGTGTACACACAGGGAAATAACTGAACAAGTAGCTAATGAAAACTTTGTTATATGAAATTAGTGAAGAGTCATGTTTGTGTAATTGGAAAAGAAGAGAAAGACTTTATCTCCTACTTCATTAACAAAATATAAAAACGTTATATTAATTTAGCAGTCAGATTTATGTTAAAAACTACATTTTATGATATTTCACCTTGCAGCTATACTTGTTTGTTTTAATCATGTGCAGTGTCAATGATAGATAGATAGATAGATAGATAGATAGATAGATAGATAGATAGATAGATAGATAGATAGATAGATAATTATGGTCTCTTTTGCAGTTAGACATCATTTATAATGGACATTTCACAAATCTCATAATAATCTCAGTTATCTGAGAATGATAAGCTCTGTTTTATGTATATGTCCCTATCTAGAGTTGTTGCCCCCTTTGCACCAAGTCTTGCTGGGACAGACTTCACCCCACTACAACCCTGAATTGGATTGGTTTGACAATACCATGTTTAAATAAGTATATATGTACGTGATATATGTGTTTGACTTTCCTCATTGTTATATTTCACTCAAAATGAGAGGCAAAATTGTAATTACTTTAGCTTAGTTCTTCATTTAGGTCTGATATATGTATGTTTATTTCAAAAATGGAGATTATTAGCTTAACAATGTTAATATCTGTTTTATGAATAATACTAATTAAATTGTAGCTGCATTAAAATTCAGTGTGTTCCACACCCATTAAGCACTGAGTTCATTTCTTTGTATAACTAAAGAACGCCCAGAGCAGGGCTAATGAATGAACAGAAAGAGAGTAAGTCATTGAAAATAACATTTTTTTAATGTGTCTGGCAATATGAATAAGGCTTTTAGAACTGCATTAAATGAAATATTGAATAATGTATTCATTGTTGTGCTGATGAATCCTTGCAAAGCTGCACCTAGTATGTGAAATAATAAGTGGTCTTACAGGTGTGATGAGTGATAGTGTATGCAGTACAAAAATGTACATTTTAATAAAAGTTCCTTGAGTGTGAACCTCCTTTAATCTTCAAGTGGATTATGCTGGATATATGTTTTTCTTTCTGGGGTTACAAAAAAGGTTTCAAGTGACTCAAATGTTGATTTCCATTACAAAACACTGGAAAGGATATCGTGACTCCATTACCCTCTTTCAATATTGTGATTCACCTAAAACAGGCAGATTGACTCTTCAAGTTTTGGACTGAGGCTTGTTTTAAATACAGTGAAAATGACTAAGTGTCTGAGATACAGTATGGAACATATATAGTGTAATATAACAGAGGGACTTCACCAAGATGATATACTTATGATCATTTACATTTTGGGAACTATCTATAAAAATTAAACAGTTATATATACATACAAAAACACAGATAAATTATCAGCAAAGAGTAAAGTTAAAGCCACATACTGAAAATTAGTATCTAGGCCTTTTAAGTCATCAAGGAAAAAAAGTCATCAAGGGAAAACTACAAATAAATTTAAATAAATTACATCACAGCTAAAATAATGGATTATTAACAAAAAGATTGAGCAAATAAATGGCAGAAGCGGGAGATTTACTGATCAGTCAGCATACGTTCAGAAGACAGAAGTCGTGTTTTACCAACATGCTGGAATTCCATAAGGAAGCAACAAAAGCATATGATCAAAGTTGAGCTTATGATATTATTTATCTGGACTTCGAGAAAACATTTCAAAAGGTGCCACATGAGAGGTCTGGCATCAAACTAAAAGAAGTGGGAGGTTAGGGTGATGTTTATAGATGGGTGGAGAATTGGCTAAGACACAGGATGCAGATTGTGATGGGATGAGGAACCTTATCAGAATTGGCTGATGTTAGGAGTGATGTTCCACGGGGGTCAGTGCTAGGGCTGCTACTATTTTTTATATACTTAAATGATTGAGATGGAAATATAAGTTATACATTGGTAAAGTCTATAGATGATACCAAGAAAGGTACATTTGCCGATAATCAATAATGCAATAAATCACCAAAGAGGAACTTGGACAGAATAGGCAGATTTGTGGCAGATTAAATTTATTGTAGGTAAATATAATGTATGACACATAGGAATGTCTGAAGATCAAAAATACGCCTTATGAAAAGGATTTAGGAGTCATAGTGTACTCAACACTATCAGCTATAACTATCATCATCCAGACAGAGTTTAGAAGCCATTAAGAAGACTAACAAAATATTAGGTTATATAGCACAATGTCTAGAGTACAGGTCCAAGAAGGTTATGCTTAAGGTTTATAACACACTGGTTAGACCTCATCTAGAGTACTGCTTTCATTTTTGGTCTCCAGGCTACAAAAACAACATAGCAGCTCTGGAAAAAGTCCAGAAAAGAGCAACTAGGCTGATTCCAGGGCTGCAGAGGATGAATTATGAGGAAAGATTAAAAGAGCTGAGACGTTTCCTTTATAAACAAAAGACAATTAAGTGGATTCATGATTGAATAGTTTAAAGTTATGAAATGAATTAGTACAGTGGATCAAGGCTGATATTTTAAAATTAGTTCAACAAGAACACAGGGATTTAGTTGGTCTTCATGATTTATATTCCTGCATTAATAAAGGGAAAAGGTATGTCAGCTGTTAGGCAAACACCACTGGAATGCACAAGATTGCTGTTCCTGTTGGAAATCGCAATATTGTGGAACTGGTTTTACTTTGCTTGCTCTCATTACTCCAGGATGTACCTGGTTAATGAAGTGCTGTTCCCGGCTATAGCTATAAGTCTAAAAAATAAAGCATCTGAGGTAATCTGGGTGCACGTGTTGGCCAATATTTTAACACTGTGTGTGACAGCTGATGTTTCTTTTATTATTCAATACGTTTTGACAGATACAGTATCAAATAGTTCTGAAAGTCAAAGGACAATGACCACAGTTTGCCAGTGATCACAATGGGAAGTTTCATTAAGCTTTGGCCTTGAGTTGTAAGGGCTGCATTCATCTATGGGAAGTAAAGCTTACAGAAGACATTTGATGGTCTGTAACTCATCTGTTAACTGCATATCCTGTGTTGTATTGTAATATTCTTTTCACATGAAGGCTTTACTGCCTTCATTTAATTTTTTAACAAGAATCCCTTAGGTGAAATACAGGGAACATGTGTAGACATATAAGATAGGCCAACCGTTGTAACAATCACGACTGCATGTTATCTTTGTTTTGTCCACCGTGCTCAATAGGGGAGAAAATAATTAAACTCTTTTCCTTCTTGCACAGCATGCTTCTAGAAAAGTGGAAAATTCATAGAGTCTGAATTTGTTTCATTTTGTATTTTGTGTGCCCTAGATAAAGCACATTTTCCTCATGTCTAACCTTATCATCAAACATATTTCAGCAAGTAAAAAGAATAAAAATGGAAAAAAGGTGCAGATGTTTGATTTCCAAGGCTAAGTAGCTTGATTGTTGTGTGGCTGGGGAGCTTTAAATGCATCAGGAGCACAGTTACAATAATCAAGTTTCACAGTGATGCTGACTAAGTAAAAAGGAAGCTTTTGAAAACTTTGGTCTTGAGTATCTTATTCATTTTAGCTATCCCTTTAAGCATTGCTTGGGATCAACTTGAGAATCAAACTGTGTAAAACGTAATGTAAATAAGAGGCAGTTCTTTAATTTTTAAAGGGAGTTGTCTATTGCATAATAGCATGCATTACTAAGAAGTTGTGGCTGAAAGAGTCTTTAAAAAGGGATTTTTTTTTTCTAATTTACTCTAATACACCTCTGTATGGTGTATTAATCCTACATTACACTTTTATCCATCTATTTTCAAATTTGCTTATCCATTTCATCATAGCTGATACCCATGCTATATATCTTCTAGAAATTGGGTTCAAGGCCAGAACCATCCCTGGACATAACACCAGTCCATCATAGTAATACTATGCATATTAAATAGAATATGATACCAAAACTTCCTAAAGTCAAATATCCTAAAACAACTGCATTTAAGCCAGCTTCTGTGGTGAGCCAATTCCCTTTCCCAAATTCAGGCTACACATCTCTCTCTCTCTACGCTTTGTGGAACCCAGCCGCTAAAAAAATTCATCCATGACACTTTTTCAGTCGTCAGTTTAGGATGAAGACCCTCGTCTTCTCTGTTGCACGCGAAAACAAATATTTTTATATTAAACCTTTCACACTGATATTTGATTGACATTATTCCTGCCATTGTTGAGAAATGCACTGTGTCTAGTGTGGGTATTATTATTATTATTATTATTAGTAGTAGTAGTAGTAGTATTGGTTTATTGAAATAGTGTTCATTTTTTAATCAAACTGAAATCTGCAACTATACTCAGCAAAAAAGAAACGTCCTCTGACTTTCAACTGTTTTTACTTTCAGTAAACTTAATGTGTAAATATTTGTATGAACAGTAAAAGAGTCAACACCATAAGACATAAACTAAAAATGTTTCATAATGTGTCCCTGAATGAAGGGAGGCTCAAAATCAAAAGTACTAGTCAGTATCTGGTGTGGCCACCAGCTGCTTGAAGCACTGCAGTGCATCTCCTCCTCATGGACTGGACCAAATTTGTCAGTTCTTGCTGTGAGATGTTACCCCACTCTTCCACCAAGGCACCTGCAAGTTCCTGGACATTTCTGGGGGGAATGGCCCTAGCCCTCACCCTGCGATCCAACAGGCCCCAGACGTGCTCAATGGGATTGAGATCCGGGCTCTTCCACTACGAGGATGATCAGCTGTCCTTCCTGTCTCCCTGTAGCGCTGTCTTAGGCGTCTCACAGTGCGGACATGGCAATTTATTGCCCTAGCCACATCAGCAGTCCTCATGCCTCCCTGCAGCATGCCTAATGCACGTTCACGCAGATGAGCAGGGACCCTGGGCATCTTTCTTTGGGTGTTTTTCACAGTCGGTAGACAAGTCTCTTTAGTGTCCTGCGTTTTTAGAACTGTGACCTTAAATGCCTACTTTCTGTAAGCTGTTAAGGTCTTAACGACCATTCCACAGGTGCATGTTAATTAATTGATTATGGTTAATTGAACATGCATGGAAAACATTGTTTAAACCCTTTACAATGAAGATTTGTAAAGTTATTTGGATTTTTAAAACATTATTGTTGAAATACACAGTCCTGAAAAAGGGACGTTTCTTTTTTTGCTGAGTATATATACATTATTACATTTTGAAATGCACTATTTAAAAAGACGATGATGGCTCAAGAGGGCTAAATTACCATTATTTTCAAAATCAAAATAAATTTTATCTTTATTTTTTCCCATATATAATTATAATTATTTTAACCTACTAGTCATGAACAATAAACAAATAATTTGTCTTTCCCGTTGTGCAGAACAGAATTACAATATATGAGACAATATGGAAAAAATATGCATTTTAAAATGTGCAATTCAGCATTAAAGACATGTAGCATTACTTAAAGAATGATTCCCTGCCAATTATCCTGTGAACATACATAAAAGAATTATCTAACATTTAAAATTTAATGTAAACGTATAATGGGGCATGCGTTATGGTAAGAGGATCTAAATAATTTAATCAACAAAATACATTTTTATTTTCTAGTGTCAACTGTACAAAACTAGCCGCTTAATTCAGAGTGTTTTGGACATTTCTATGGTGTTCAGCTAAAAACATACTTGTAACTTTCAACTTGATATTAGCTATTTGCACTAAAAAAAGATTGCCCTATCAAAATTACTTTGTGTCACAGATTAGTTTAGCCAAAAGCAGTTTTAGAATGAGCCACACTTCTAGTACACTGGATCTCACCGGGTCTCTGAGGCTCTAATACCAGCTGTGGTACAGTATGTCCTCAGTGAACAGCAAAAATCAACAAAGGCCTCCATCAGTGCCTTCTTGCTTAAGAAATTAATATATTGGTGTTGGTAAAACCATATCAGTCTTATCTCTTTGCTTCAAGAAGTCTTTTTGTCAAGGTTTGAGTATTTTATCAGTATACAGTTCTTCTTCCATGCTAACAAATAACAGGTCTGTCCAAGAAAGGCCATTATCAAATTTTAGAACACACAGCATGAATAAAATTTAATAGCAAAAGTGTTCATATCTATGTGTGGATTTATTTATCTTTGGTGGTTTTTATCTGTCACTACTTACTCATTAGCTATCTGTTTTGGCCAGAAAACACCAGTGATAACTTACTAAAGACAGTAGTCCCTGGTTTAAATACAGTGATTTTTATTTAACAGAGTACCTTGATAGTCGTCATTTTGAAATCAGCGCAGTACAGTCCAGCACCATCCAAATCAATCCTTCTGTCCTTTCTCTCTCCATTAACTCCTCCTTTTGAAACCTCCTGTTGACTCTCACTCCTTGAGTGATATAAGGTGGCCACTTTTATACGTGACCAGGTAGTACGCTTGGTGTTGTCCTTTTCCAGCAGCACCCTACGGTAGCCCCCAAGGAAACTAACAGGACTGTTTTCCTGAACTACACATGGTCCTATGTGTGTCTAAACTACGGGCAGACCAGGAGAACTATCACATAATGTACTGGGGGACTGACTGTTCCTTATATGCCGTGCCCCCCAGTTTCCTTACCCAGACTGAAAAAAGGAGCAGGGACCATCCCATCTGGAATGCGCATCCAACCAAACTGTCTGTCCATCCTTGATCCCAGTTGAGAAGAAACAATTTATCATTTCTTTCTGTACTGTACAAGGTTAACACCACTATTCAGTTACCTTATTTAGATATTTCTATTATTTAGATTCTTTTACCTATCACTAGTCACTAATTATCTATCTATCTATCTATCTATCTATCTATCTATCTATCTATCTATCTATCTATCTATCTATCTTCTTGCTTGTATTTAATTCAATAATAACATTTTTTACAGTCTGTAACAATAGTTTTATGTTTTTCTTTAGTTATAAGATATAAATAAGAGAAGGTAAAAGCAAATACCTGGGCATGCCTGCTATTATTTATTTCTGTTTTGTAAACAATGTACCGACTAGCATTATAAAAAGAATATGAAGACAAAGGAGTTAAATTCAATGCCAAATAATGGTTCTTGTATATACATAAATGACACCCAGGGTTTTTGAGTATGAAAAATGTGTTGCTCAGTACTGTATATTCGAGCAATTCTTTAGAAAGGCCTATTGTGCCAATATTACCTTGCTTTTTTAAGATCTGCATTACTTATAAAGTCTTCTGGAGTATTTATTACAAAGTGATGCTATTAATGTTTATCATATTCATTCCCAGCAAAATATATAAATAAATAAACTATGATGAATATCTGGTCAAGGTTTGTGGTGTTATTATCAACAAGAAAGTATCTTAGATATTACTGTTTCTTCTTTCTCAGGACGGCACAACAAAGGAT
Organism: Polypterus senegalus; assembly: GCF_016835505.1. Classification (NCBI taxonomy): domain Eukaryota; kingdom Metazoa; phylum Chordata; class Cladistia; order Polypteriformes; family Polypteridae; genus Polypterus; species Polypterus senegalus. The sequence continues at coordinate 84,788,231 of NC_053161.1, forward strand.
GACTGCTGGTTTCCTTGGGCTTCTTGAAGTGATTTGTCAATATTTTGATCTTCTTCTTCATAAACTGGATAAGGGATGGAGTCTGAAGAATAATGAGTGACAATGCTTAGAGGCATCCATAAAAATTATATTGATCACCTCTGAAGGAAAAGTATGCTTAACACAATGTCCCGGTATGTATGTTCTTTATCTGTTTTTTTATTTTTTGTTCCTTTTTCTTTTCTTTGAGGCAACACATCTATTTAAAATGACCTTTAAAAAGCAGTTAAGAAATAAGCACAATCTAATATAAAATTGTTGAAAGATTGTTTGTGTTCCATCTAAGGTAGCGAACTCTGTTAATAAGCACTTCTCGTTGTGCTGTATATGAATGCTGTGCAAAATAATGTTAAACATTATGAAATAGACAGCACAGATAGTACAAGAAAAATAATATGTTATTTCAAACTTAATTTGTAGAAACTACTCTGCATTCATTTTTATTAGGAACCATTGAAAAGTGTGAAATTATAAAAATAACTATTTTCTAAATGTCATACTAAATATGTAAGAAAAACATAGAACGCATGTCACATGCATTTCTTAACTCATTTTAAGTGAATTGAGATCGGCTATTGTTAAACTGTTTTTTCTTTTATTTTCCAGTAAGCATGCCAATGCTCTTCTACTAAGTGCTGCTCCTTTAAAATTGGTTTACGCAGCTGTTCAACCAGATGACCAAATCAATATGCATTAACCCCATTAGCTGGAGCTTTGAGATTGTTGATTTGACATGGATAAAAATGCAAAACTTCTGATATTTTATAAAATCGTACTATAAAATAACAGAACACAGCTGTTTTTTTCTTTAGTTTGGACCCAATAAAAACGTACTTATAACTAGTAGTAAAATCATTGAGGAAAGGGCATGCTCATGTGAGTGTGATGCAGTTATAATCTAGGTGGAGTACATGCGCATCTTTTTCTGATGAATGTTCATTACTTTCCTTTATTACTCTGACTGAACCTTATCTTTTTAATGCTAATACCACTGCACTTATCAATGTCAGTTTTCAGCAAAGTTTACCTCTTGTTTCATGCTGAAAGAAGAGCCTTTTTGCAAAGACTAATGAGATTTTTTAATGCTTTCTGCTGCTTCCTGTTTAACCCAACAACGGGCACCATTGTTTGATACTAGGGTATGTTTCATTATAGTGAACATGTGCAACAATGCAATTATCCATCTGTGCCTGGGTAACTGGAAAATGTCTCTAAACATTAATAGTTTAGCAGCTCATCAGAGAAAAATAAATCTAAATTCAGCAAGACATGTGTAAGTGTAACAAGATACAGTGGAGTGTCTGTCTGCCTATTGTCAACAGCCGAGGCAGTCTTTGTTATAAGGGTATCAGCACTTTGAAAGCATTTATATAATAGGAATTATGAAAAATAATAAACAGCCATATTTAGAAATGCTGCAGCCCTTTGTTATGTGGATCTTGTGTAAAACTGGGTGGATAATCTAAAGCATATCTGCATAATTTATAGCACCTATCATATTATAAAAAATCATTGGCTACCTCAGAAATGTGTTTGTCATTATTTGTTCTTGCATCTCTCAAGTCTAAGTTCAATGAATGCTAACAGCTTTGCATCCCTATCATGGGCTCCTATGATTAGAGTAAGGGTACATTCAAAAAGCATTTAGACCACCATATGCTACTGCCTTCAGGCACTCCAGCTGTTACCATAAGGCCAACTACCAAATGCACTTCAAAAAGACCAGGAAGTCCTTACCCAGCTGCCTTTTGCAGTTTTGGTGTACAGAACAAAAAGGTTCAGCACTCAGCATATGAAACCTGTCCAAAACCTAAGATGACTGACAGGGTCACTGGTGTCCTCTCATTAGACATTTAGCTAAGCCAAGTAGGCCACATCTGTGCAGCCATCTTTTGATTACCTTTGGTGCTATATGGCTTGTAGCTAAATGTCTACATAATATGAAGATGAAAGCCGGAAAAAGACATTTCAGTCCCTTCTATCCTGTCATGAGGGCATCGTATGGTTTCTTTTCTTAACCGTTTTGGAAATAGAGATGATGGGTTTATATAATGCATTTTAATGTTGATTGAGACTTTTCAGCAAAAGACCAAAGCTTGTAAGCAGCATGTTTAAAAATTGCATTGGTCTAGAGAAAGAAGGAAAAATCTTTAAAGTGGTAGGGGCCAGAAGAAGAGTAACAGTTATGTCCATAAAGATGGAGTATCCTGGTAATCGTGTTTCAGAGCCAGCAGTGACATTCTTGACATTCTATACAAAGAACAACTCTAATAATGAGTGCAAAGGGCAGGTTTTAACAATGGCAGCATGCATGGTAGAGAATCTTTTTTGAATGAAAGTTACAGGATAGAGTGATGGCTAGAGCCATCAGAGATCTGTTTCATTCACTGAGATATCACTGTGTTCATAAGAATTACTTACGAACGCTATGAAATAGTGAGTCCTGATTCAAAGCACAAGAAAACCTCCACACATGATACTGTATACCATTCGACTTCTCTTGAATATCTAATTATGCTATTTAAGACGCTGAGATTTTTGGGATTCCATCTTATGTTTGGCCCTCTAGGTCTGAAAAGATATTATTTATAATAATATTATTTTAATAATTATTAATAATTTTATTTTTTACCATATTTTGTGCAATAAATTAAACACTTATTGTAAAGAGTAAAACAAGAGGTGTTTGCAGCTAAAATGATCATAAGGATTTGAAGTTGTGTATACCACATCAAAAGATCTCTGGGGTTCACCCTAAATGGGATACAAGTTGTCAAATTTACTCCTTTTTTATAAACCTTGAATCAGTAATATAGACACGTGGAGTGTCATGTTATGCTATTTTAAGGTTGTTGAACACAAATATGATAATATGTTTGATTTCTGATTCGTTACTGGTGGTCATAGCACTCTAACAACCACTCCCAGAAGGTTAAAAATTACAAATTTCAAACAAAATTATGTGTGTAATTTTTCAAACTAGGGCAACACGGTGAAGTAGTGGGTAGCGCTGCTGCCTCGCAGTTAGGAGACCCGGGTTCGCTTCCCGGGTCCTCCCTGTGTGGAGTTTGCATGTTCTCCCTGTGTCTGTGTGGATTTTGTCTGGGTGCTCCAGTTTCCTCCCATAGTCCAAAGACATGCAGGTTAGGTGTATTGGCGATTCTAAATTGTCCCGTGTGTGTGCACCCTGCGGTGGGCTAGCGCCCTGCCCGAGGTTTGTTTCCTGCCTTGCACCCTATGTTGGATGGGATTGGCTCCAGCAGACCCCCGTGTCCCTGTAGTTAGGATATAGTCGGTTGGATAATGGATGGATTTTTTAAACTATTTCAAGGTCAGTGATTATGAATATGACGTTATTTTTTGATCCTTTACTAGTGATCTAGCCCTCTATGGAACTCTCTATCAAAGGGTGGAAATGGCAAATTTCTATTAAAACCAAGAATATTTCAGCTTTAAACATTTAAATTGAAGGACACATTTTAATATTTCGAATATCTGACACAACTAGTCTTGTTTAATTTGTATTTCTGCCTCATGAAGTAAATTTTTACATTTCTTATGAACACTCCAGATTAATGCATGTTACACTAATTCATACTCTTTATTATTATTACATTTCATTCTCAAAACTGTTTATTCCAGTTTAGGGTTTTTTGGGGGCAAAGGCCTCTCCCAGTAATATTGCAATCAATGTGACAGCCTACCCTGAACAGGAAGTCTATCAGAGGGTCCACTCATACACATACACATTGGGGCAGTTTACAAATGCCAATGACCACAACATGCACATCTAAAAGGACAATCAGTCTACACTGAGAATTCCACTCACAAGCATGCAGATTGTACAAGCACCACACAGATAATAACCAGGAGTGGGATTCACACAATGGGTACATTAGGCAGCAGTGATAAACATGCTCCATTGTGTCTCTGTACATTTTATTATCATTCTTTATTTAGTAAAATTCTTGTCCATGATGACGTATATTCATAGTTCATTATACATGGAATACATCAGAAATACAAAGTTACCATGCAGTAAAGAACAACATTTCTTTAGATGTTTCCTTCATTAAGTCCAATGATTCCTTTTCAGAGTTTAAAAGATCAAAATCTGTCTAAAAAGTGACAATGAGCTGTGGCATAATAAACTTTGGATAAGGCGAAGGCTGAAGAAATGAGAAGTTGCCCAGTAGGTTGGATGTCTCATCTTTAATTAGATTTTCAGAATTCTATTTTCGTCTCCCCATGAGAAAGTGTATGATAGTCTGAAGAAAATAAAAGCAAATGGCCTTTATAACATAAAATTTTTAAATCAGCTTTAGCAGGGTCATAGAGGTGCAGAGACTATCCCAGCTGGGAGTCGCATGGTGAAGGAACCAACCCTTGGCAGAATAGTACATTATACTCAGGCATATCTGTGGTGGACATTTCAAAAAACCCTGAGTTCCCAGAAAACATGGGCAGAAGCTGCAAACCTCACACAGCATACAACAAATGAGTGTGGGAATTGATTGTACAACACTGAGTCCATTTTTATAAACACATGGTTAGTCTACAATATTAAACAATGTTATGAATAAAATTGTGACGTGCGTCTACCCTACAGACATTTACACTGAAAAATCATTACAAGACACAAGACCACATAAAACACAGGTCTTTGTGATCATTGTTGAACTCTCAAGAAAGAAAACAAACAGGAAAAAATGAAGACAATTAACCAAGAATGTTCTTGGGAGATGAGCCTTTTTTTTTTGCTGCTAAATTTTATTTGAAAAACTCCTTTAGATGGGACTGTCTTATTTAGTGTGGACTTAGTATTGAATCTGATGTATTTTCTCCAAAATATAGTATTGCACTTTATTGAATTTTGTTTTATTATTGTGTTTTGCTCTTTCCACAAAAAAAGTTCCCCAGGAACCATTTTGTCTGTAAGATTTTGTTTCATTCCCTCACACTAAAGATTTATACATTGTCATGGCCTAATTGCTTATTTAGACCTGTCATTTGTCTAGTTCTGCATATCAGTGGATGCAAATATTGCTCATTAGTTTTGTATTTGGATGTACTCTTTTAAGAATTGCCTCCTATCACTCATACCTGGGGCCAGTAAGATGGTGAAATGGTTTGCATGTGCTGCACAACTTCTGGTTGTGGGTTATGTCTGCTTTGCTTACCACAGTTTAATATATACAGTATATATCTCCTCCTTTGGTACTCAGAGTTCACACAAGCTCTCATCAGGCTTGACCACTCTCCAGAACAGCGCTCCTCGCTCTCCAGGGACTCATATGCAACCACTCCAGATATCTTAGTGCTATTTGGCTATTTCTGGTTAACTCTGATTCATTTCAGATTTCTTTTTTTTCATGCACTTTGGAATTAATTCCTTGCGTAATTCTTATATACCCTTTCACCTATAACTCAGTATCTTTTATACAGTAGTGTAGGCGCTATACTTCCTGCAAAAAAATAAACTGCACCTGCCATTTTGCAGTGGCTCAGTGTTACATCAGGTAATACCAAAAATCAATCCAGTGTCCTAAAGTGTGAACATTGCTGCTGGGGTCTTAAGGCTGAGCGCAAGAAATTATTATTTATACCATTTATTACCAGCTCTACCTTGCTAGTAAACCCACCTCTTCTTTTCCACCATCTTCGCTTATTGACTGCATTGCTGAAATTAAATCCTGGTTTTCTTCAAATTTTCTTAAATTAAACAGTGACAAAACTGAGGTTCTCTTCATTGGTATTGTGGTCCCCGGCCGGGGCTGGAGCCCGGCCGGGACGCCCAGGAGGAGGAGAGGATGGCTTGTGCCTCCTCCAGACCGTGAGGGGGAGTCCGTCTTGGTTGTGTAGGGGACCGCGGGTACAGGGCTTGGAAGCCCAGCCCTGTAGGGACCCGTGGCCACCGCCAGGCGTCACCCCGGTGCCTAATTATCCCGGGAGCCCGGCACTTCCGCCACACCAGGAAGTGCCGGGGGAAGACTTTGTGTGGCGCCCGGAGAACCGCCAGGAAAGCATCCGACACTTCCGCCATGCTGGGGCGTGGCTAAAGAGAAGAGGCCGGAAACACCTGGGGCTCATCCGGGGCATTATTTAAGGGGCCGCCTCCCTCCAGTCATTTGGTGGAAGTCGGGAGGAAGTAGACGGAGCTGGAGAGAGGACAGGAGGCGGCCAGTGGAAAGGCACAGTGACTGTGGGCCCTGGACTTTTGGGGGATTCGGTGCAGAAGGCACTGGGGTTTCGTGAGTGCACGAATTTATAACTTTATATATATTGTACATAATAAACAGTGTGTGGAGCAAAATATGTCGTCCGTCTGTCTGTGCTGGGGCCAGCGTTCACAGTATAAAATCAACATTATCCAAAGCCGATAATCTTTCACTTGCTATTAATTACTGATTTGTTTCCCCTTCACCTCAGGTCAAGAGTCTGGGTGTCATCCTTGACAATACTCTATCTTTCCAATCTCACAATTAATAACATCACCCGGTCTGCTTACTTCCACCTACATAATATTTATCGCATCCGCCCCTCCCTCACACCCCATACCACTGCCATTCTTGTTCACAGTCTTGTTACTTTCTCGTGTGGACTACTGCAATTCACTCTTCTTTGGTCTCTCCAATAAATCTCTCCATAAGCTTCAGCTGGTACACAATTCTACTGCTCGCATCATTACTTGAACCCCATCTATTCACCATATTACTCCAGTCTTGCAGCAGCTTCATTGGCTCCCGATTAAGTTTTGAATTGATTTTAAAATTCTGCCGTTAACATTTAAGCCCATTCATAACCTTGACCCTTCATATCTGTCCAACATTCTTCAAGTTGCCATTTCCTCCTGTAACCTTAGATCCTCTTCCTCCATCCATCTGACCATCCCTCTTGCCCGTTTAACCTCCATGGGGAGCAGAGCACTCAGTCATTCTGCTCCCAAGCTCTGGAACTCACTACCTACTGAGCGTAGAAATCTAATTATTTTCAACCTTCAAATGTAAACTTAAAACCCATCTGTTTAAAATGTTTTTTTCTTTGTGATTACAGTGGCTTTGTTTGGTTTTAATTTTTATATTTTCTGTATTTTCTGATGTTTTAAGTTGTTTATAATGTGTTTTTTTTTTTTTATTGTTTGTTCGGTGTCCTTGAGTTCTTAGAAAGGCGGCTTGTATAAATAAAATGTTTTATTATTATTATTAGAGAAAGAAAGAAAACCTTAAAATCTCTACCTGTATTGCAACGTCAACCAATATATATAACTGATTTCTTTAAATTCCTTGGAACGTTCATTCGTAACAAGATGAAATGAAATGTTAACCCAGAATATTGTTGGTTATCATGAAGCCATAAGATATATACTCTTTAATTAAATACATGGTGAGTCAATTTCTTAGTTCACATTTTCTAAATCATTACTGAAATTGTTCCCCAAACACTGTCAACATTTCACATGATACCCAACCTTTGCCTTGCAGGTGGACGGCCCACATGGCAGCTTCACTCAGCTTCTTCAAGCCAGAAGTCCACGTGATCATCATCATCATCATCAAATCCTTCCGTGAAAACCATAAATACAAAGAGGACTGTCTCATTTAGGTTAGGTAGATTGCCCAGAGGGGACTTGGCGGTCTCATGGCCTGGAATCCCTGCAGATTTTTTTTTTTTTTCTCCGGCCGTCTGGAGTTTTTTTTTTTGTTTTTTCTGTCCCCCCTGGCCATTGAACCTTACTCTTATTCTATGTTAATTAATGTTGACTTATTTTATTTTCTTACTTTGTCTCTTATTTTTCTATTGTTCATTATGTAAAGCCCTTTGAGCTACATTTTTTGTATGAAAATGTGCTATATAAATAAATGTTGTTGTTGTTGTTGTTGATGTGTGTAATCCATCACGCAGTAGGTAAAGGAGCACCTATTCCCACCGAACTCCCCCAAATCCTTCCAAGGCCAGGGTACAGGAGAGAGGCCCAGAATATTTGTTCTTGACAAAAAGTGAAGTGACTTGACTTTTTGAAAACCATCATGTATTACTTAGCTGATTTCCACTATGTAGTCCAGTTAGGAGAACAAGACAAGACAACATTATACTAAAGAGCACAGACACAAATAACTCCCTCCACACTAAGGTCACAGAAGTTCGCCAAATCATGTTTACTTGCACTCTTTTGAATTGGAGAAGACTTCTGACCGTGATGGGGCATCACAGAAACTTCTTCCTAGTAATTTGGTTTGGGGTCACTATTGTGTGCTTCTCAATCCTTGTATTTGAGAAATCAGAATTAGATTTGCATTGTTGGAGAAGGTGTGACTTGTCTTATGACTTGTTCCCAATTTATGTGGACAGAATATCAAGGCATATTGAATATAATTTTGAATCCTGAGGGTTGAACTTTCACATTTGTTCTTTTTATCATCAGTCTGTGATGTCCAATAGCAGTTGGCAATGAAGCATAATTCTTTTAAGGAGGATTACCAGCATCTCCAGACTTGAAATTTATATGATCTGGTTTCATTTTACTTTTTCTTTTCCCAGAGCTTTTACCAAGACTTTATGTTTTCTCTTACAGTTTATTGGGTTTCCGATTTTCGCTTCTACAACAACAAAAACAACAACATTTAAATATATAGCACATTTTCATAAAAACAGTAGCTCAAAGTGCTTTACATATTAAAGAATAGAAAAATGAAAGACACAATTATAAAACAAAATAAATCAACATTAATTAACATTGAATAAGAGTAAGGTTCAATGGCCAGGGGGGACAGAAAAAACAAAAACTCCAGACGGCTGGAGAAAAATAAAATCTGTAGGGATTCCAGACCATGAGACCGCCCAGTCCCCTCCGCGCATTCTACCTAACATAAATGAAACAGTCCTCTTTGGATTTAGGATTCTCACGGAAGGGCTTGATGATGATGATGGTCACGTAGACTTCTGCCTTTTAATCAGTCCATCATTGTTTGAGCATCATGAAGCTTTGAGTAGGTGGAGGGGGCGCAGGCCACCACCACAAATAAACCGGAAAAAGAAACAGAAAAGAGAGTAGGGGTCAGTACCGATTTTAGAGCCACCATGAATAGTTGTTATGATGAATTGAACATACTGTGAGTATCAGGATTAAGTTAAATTGAAGTTATAAAAAGGCCATGTTAAAGTAATGTGTTTTCAGCAGTGTTTTAAAGTGCTCTACTGTATTTGCCTGGCGAATTCCTATTGGCAGGCTATTCCAGATTTTAGGTGCATAGCAGCAGAAGGCCGCCTCACCACTTCTTTTAAGTTTTGTTCTTGGAATTTTAAGGAGACACTCATTTGAGGATCTGAGGTTACGATTTGGAATATAAAGGTGTCAGACATTCCGATATATAAGATGGGGCGAGATTATTTAAGGCTTTATAAACCATAAGCAGAATTTTAAAGTCAATTCTGAATGACACAGGTAACCAGTGTAGTGGTCTGGCCTTTGTTTCTGGTTTTAAGCATATTTTTAAGTAGTTAAAAATGAATCTTTTCTGAATCCATTTTATTTTACTGTGGGCACTGTTTTTTTTCAAGCATGGTTGTGATAACGTTGCTATATGAAATGCCCAAAAGCACATAGCGTACGATGTCACCATCTGAACAGTATAGAGTTCAACACTGTACTCTTCCTGGTTATCTAAGATTACAGATTCGTTAAAAAATTTTGTGAGTGTGTTTCTTTGTGGCAGATTCCTGGTAAAAAATGACTGTGTTTTCTCCTTTTGATGATTCTTGTTTAGAAAATGTAACTTGGTTATTTGGTATATTTGACTTTTTCTCTTGTTGATGTTAATCCATTATTATGATAATGTTTAATTTTCTTGCCCCAAAACTAATCCAAAGAGTCTTCTTATTAATCTAGAAAGTACTGAGATCAGAGTCATCTACTGTAAATCAGTAGACTTCTCTCTGCAGGTCAAAGAGGAGCGGCCCATCCAGAGTGGGGAATTCAAATACAGTAAAGTTAAGTGACAAAAGAACTGATTATGAGATTGACAAATGAATCAATGCAACAGTGTTTTGTAAATGTTACATTGGGGGTAAAGTGGGACGTAAACCCTACAGTGAACTTTTCACTATGCTGGCCAATCTACATCTACAGTACATTTAATATATAGGTTTCAGGGCCTGACAACTGAGTTCATATTTAAGGTAAGGAGCTCAAAAATATTTGTGGAAGTTGGAAAAGGATTATTGCATCTCTGGATCAAGAAGCACGTAGTGAAGATGTCCCCAAGGTTCCTCTCACATTAGAACATTACAACAATTTTGACAAGAACAGCACAGTCAGCTCAATAAGCTTACTAATCTTCTTCAACTAGATTCTCAAAAATAATATTGAGTCAGGATTTGAAAGTGCTTAAAGTGCTTCTCTCTACCACACTACTTATAAGATTTGTTTGAAATTTGCCGTGATCAAGTTTGTAACTGGGCCCAATAGTCCTTAAAGAAGACTTTATTTGAAAATTAAAGGGTGCACTGTATTAATTCCCTTCATAATTTTAAACTTTCAGTCATGTTACTTCTTAATCTCTGTTTGCTTACACTGAGAAGGCCAAGTCATTCAGTCTCTCCTAATAGCTAATAACTCTGGGTCCTGGGTTCACTCCCATCACTCTACTCTGAAATTTCTCTAGAACTGCTAAGTCTTTTTCATAATATGGACTCTAAAACTGTACGCTGTACTGGAGATGAGGCCTCATTAGTGTGTTACTTTTTATAACTGTATAAACTGACATCCCATTTTTGCATCCACCTACACATTCCATGAATTCACACTTATTTTGATTATTAACATCCCATATGGCATCTCTATTATTTTTGTTACTTCCTCACAAAATTCCAGCATAGTTGTGAAACACAACCCCCACCCCTGAAAACAATGCTGACTATTTGCTAATATGCCTTTTCTTGACATATTTTCTTTAATCATTGCCTCCAATGATTTTCCCTTGAAGCATGATAAGCTTACTGGCCATTTTTTTTTGTTGTGTTTATTTTATTGGCCAATCCAAGTAACTATGAGCCACAGTGGATATATCAGTCAAACTAAGTGGAGAAGACCCAAAAGCAGGTCAAGAACATCACAGAGGCATTACATCTCCCTTCTGCTTTGAGATTTTCTCAGAAGGGCTTGACGCATGTTTCTAAATGATGTGAAGAATTACAGTAGAAATCATGGCTCACAAATAGTGGGCACAGTTCTCCCCACAATGGACTCCATTTATATGCAGGGTATGAAAGGGTAATATTGGATTCATCACATCCAGCCCTTTAGCCATTTCTTGTGCATGCACCCTGGTAGGTTGCTCCAGGTCCTTGTTTGCGCCAGAACATTAAATAGTGAAGCAAAAACCGTAAATGAAGTGTAAAGGTTGTTGAAAAATTTCACTACTCTATTTAGAATTTCTTACAGTTTTTGCACTTTACCTGTCAAAGTACTAGGTTACTACATTTGTTTAAAGGTGGAATGAAAACCAAAAGCCACCAGGACCCTGAATACATGATTTGACAGACTGGAAGTAAGCAAAGTAGCATACTATACATCTGCACAAGACATTCTTCAGGTATCTTCATCTTGATGCTTCCCAGGGCATAACTGTAAGTTTAGCTAAAGAATTCCTGTAATGAATTGGTTCTTTTCACATATTTCCTGGATACTTGTGTTTGGTTCCATTTGCGGTTTTACATAGTGGATAACCCAAATCTAACATTTATTTTCACTTTCAATGTTATTACTGTTTCTTATGTTTGCTGCTATTTTCTAGAATTTTGGTGTTGCCAGGGTTGAATAGTGTGTGACTGCCACAATGGTATAAATGCATTTCCTCCTGGTAATTCAAAGATTGTGGATGTTCTTAAAAGGACTTAACAAACTTGCCTTTGTTACTGAGTATGAGTTTAACTTTTTGGTTTTGGCAATTCACACTCAGGTTATTTCGGTTTTTACTGTTTTCAGATGTTCTAAGTTTTTGCTCCTGGTCCCTTTAAACATGAATACCACCCTTTATTCCCATCTGGCAGAACAGCATCCAGAAAGCATTATTAAAGCACCAGTAGCAAGGTCTATGGGTACACATTTTTTATAATCAATTGGCGTTTTTTTCTCTTCTTTTAATATCTTCCCTTGTGATTCAAATCCCTTGCAGTTTGAATTAAGACAAAGTGCTTTTGGTCTTTTTTTTTTTTTTGTTTTTTGTTGATCTACGTTCCTACCCTCACCTATGGTCATGAGCTATGGGTAGTGACCGAAAGAACGAGATCGCGAATACAAGCGGCTGAAATGAGTTTCCTTCGCAGGGTGTCTGGGCTTTCCCTTAAAGATAGGGTGAGGAGCTCAGTCATTCGGGAGGGGCTCAGAGTAGAGCCGCTGCTCCTCCGCATCGAGAGGAGTCAGATGAGGTGGCTCGGGCATCTGATCAGGATGCCTCCTGGGTGCCTCCCTGGTGATGTGTTCTGGGCACGTCCAACCGGGAGGAGGCCCCGGGGAAGACCCAGGACACGCTGGAGGGACTATGTCTCCTGGCTGGCCTAGGAATGCCTTGGGATTCTACCGGAAGAGCTGGAAGAAGTGGTCGGAGAGAGGGAAGTCTGGGCCTCTCTGCTTAAGCTGCTGCCCCCGCGACCCGACCCCGGATAAGCGGACAAGGATGGATGGATGGCTTTTGGGTATTAATTGCAAACAAGATTAAATCAATAATATATTTTTAGTTAATTTTAAGGTCCAAATATTATACCCACTGATGTATTTCATTTTATTTTACAACAATACAAATGCATACCTTCTTACATACCTGTTCACAATTTGACATAAGAACTTTAAAGATTTGACAAAATACAGCAAATCTTTCAATCTATGAAGCTCATGATTTTAGCTAATACCTTAGTTGTTCCTGCATTTCATCCAGATATTTTTATATATTTTTAAGAGTCATCAAGGTCTTCTTCATATACACCAATTCTTATGATTTTTTGTGTAAACAAGTGCTCCTTGGCTTTGGTCATAGGTGTCTCTTTGCACTTCGAAATTCTCGCAGCAATGTACTTTTGATCCTTCAAGGATATTCACTCCAGTGCTACCATACACGTATGTTCCTATATGCTCCTTTACAAAGTACATCATCTGCATTAAGGGGAATAATTAAAGCTTATAACCAACAACATTTCAATATCATCTAATCTCTTTGTGTAGAACATTTGGCAGGACCATGGTAGAATGATTAGACATTGCGGGCTTTGGATCTACATTATATTAACAAATGATAAAAGTTGACTGTGGTGGGCTGGTGCTGTGCCTAGGGTTTGTTTCCTGCCTTGCGCCCTGTGTTGGCTGGGATTGGCTCCAGCAGACCCCCATGACCCTGTAATTAGGATATAGCAGGTTGGATAATGGATGGATGGATAGATAAAAGTTGAATAGAGAAGAAAGTCAAACCAGTACTCATCACTAAAAAATTAACTCAAACTACTGTAGGTATTCTCCATATTGTGTCCCAAATATCAGACTTCATCCACCACATCAATCTAACTCTCTTGTCAATCAAGCATCATCCACCACTTTCAGTTACATGTGACATACCAGAGTTCGGCATTAAGCATTCATTATCATACTTAACTAAGTTGCACGTCACAGATGGGGATCAGGTTCATTCAATTCATCAGGCATTCTTATTTTATGCATTTTTAAAACAAGAAAGAAAGAAAGAAAAGTTCATTATGCTTTGTTCATGCTCATCTCTCTTTTGTGGAATATGTAAGTCAAATATGAGAGACATCACATGAAATAATATCTCAGTGTTTCATAACTGGACAGAAGTCAGCCATAGCAAGCAGCTGCTTCAAGGAATATCAAAGTTTTCTACGGCTGTGACTACTCATGTGAGAAGCTTCTGCTTCTTTGATCTACAGACATTCAGAGTCTGCATTCTGATGAAGGCAGTTGCAAAAACAAAAAAAAAAATGTTGTTGGAATTAAGATCAGATTGGCTAAAAAGATTTGTATTCTTAACATGACTAACTTGCAATGGTCTAGCTGGCAAATCACATACTGAATAAAAATAAATCTACTGAAAATCTCAAAACATTGGCTAGTTCTACAACTCTGATCATCACTATTAAGCAGATTGTACACAGGTATTGAATCTAAAGCAATTCAGCTCAGGATATTACAAAATCATATAATTCAGCCTGAATCTGAAACTAGTAAACCAAAAATTTCCAGAGGAAACCAGCCAATCTGTTTACATTACGAAATGTCTGAGCCAATTATGTCTTATTTTTAATAAATCCTTTCATTTAAGCCAAAATATTTTGCATTATACCTAAGAAAGAGAATCCAGTCAAGTGGACCTGTGTGAGCTGCATTTTGATTTCTTTCAAAGCTCTGTGTTTTGCAGATATGTCAAGCCAAATGTATTTCAAAAATTGCAAAGAAATAGCTTAATTGCTATGACCACATTGCAGAAAACAGAGAGAAATAAAACATGTATTGTTTAAATGCATTCTTCATAAGTGTATATTCCCCTAATGAAAGTGGTGAGAAGTCAAGCAAAATGACACCTTTTATTGGCTAACAAAAAAGATTACAATATGCAAGCTTTCGAGGCAACTCAGGCCCCTTCTTCAGGATTACATCTTGCGTTTGTCTGAAAAGGAGCGTGTCCAGGTGTACCCGTGCCCGCCTACGCACACGCGAGGCTGCTAGCGTATTTAATATTTGCCTTGTAGGGTTTGCGAGACATGGATGCTATCCAGTGACCTGAGATGAAGACTGGACTCCTCTGGTACTGTGTCTCTCCGGAAAATCCTTGGGTACTGTTGGTTTGACTTTGTGTTGAATGAGCGGTTACTCACAGAGTCCCGAATGAGGCATATTACCTGCATTGTGAGGGAGGGTCAGTTACAGCACTATGGCCATGTGGCGCATTTCCCCGAGCGTGATCCGGCTCGTAAGATCCTCATTGTTGGGGACCCGAATGGCTGGACCATGCCAAGGGGTCACCCACGTAACACCTGGCTGCGGCAGATAGAGGGTCATTTCTGGAGGGTGGGACTGGACCACATGTCTGCCTGGGGGGTTGCCAACTGGGATCCTGAGCTGTTTCGTCATGTAGTGGGTGAGGGAACACACTGTACCAGTGCATGCTCCCCAACTTGACTTGACCTGCAGGGTTTGAGCCTAACATCTCTGCAGAACGTAACTGCGTCAGCCACTACACATGGAGGACAGCGGCTTGTTACAGGATTGGTTGGAAGTTTCTATCCCTGGTATAAAAGGCGCTTGCTCTCTCCAGGGGTTGTCTTTGGATTCAATTAGGTGGAGGGTAGTTGTAGTAGCAGTAGTAGTAGTAGTAGTAGTAGTAGTAGTAGTTTATTTATTTAGCGCCCTTCACAAACAAAAGGTCACATAGCTCTGAACTGCAAATACAGTACAAATGCAACAGTTAAAACAAAACATAAACAAAACCAATAAAAACAATAAATAAACAAACCGGAACTATTCAGCACTGATTAAAAGCTTGTTTAAAAAGAAATATTTTTAGTTGCTTTTTAAAAGAATCAACAGACTCGACTCCACGCAGACCACAAGGCAAGCTATTCCATAGTCTAAGTGCCACAGACTGAAAAGCACAATCCCCACGGGTTTTTAGCCGAGTGCGTGGGACAACGAGAAGGCCGTATTGACCAGATCTGAGAGTCCGACAAGCTGTATGACGTTGGAGCAGGCTGGTTAGGTACTCAGAAGCTTGTCGATGCAAAGCTCTGAAAGTAAGTACCAAAACTTTAAAATGAATTCTGTAAAACAGAGCCAGTGTAGTGAGTGCAAAATGGGGGTGATATGATCACTCTGGATAGTGCGAGTTAGGAGCCTGGCAGCTGTATTATGGACTAACGGAAGGCGTGAGAGAGAGGACTTGCTCAAACCTGTAAAGAAAGCATTACAGTAATCAAGCTGTGAGAAAATAATAGAATGAACAAGTATCTCCAATTCTGATTTTGAAACAGCATTTCTTAGTTTTGAGAGATTTCTTAAATAAAAGAAATACAAGTGGCTGACTGACCTTACATATTCATCATGTGTCAGGGACTGGTCAGAAATAACCCCAAGGTTACGTAGACGACTTAACAACAGGAGAGACAGAAGATAATTTTAAACTGATGCCAGAATGAAGAACAGTAGGAGCAACAATTAGTACCTCAGTTTTTCCTGAATTCAACTACTGAGCCAGTCGTTAACCTGAGACAGACAATCAACCAATGTGACCAAAGTATTAATTTGGTTAGGCTTAAATGAAAAATAAAGCTGTATATCATTTACATATAGATGTTACGAGATGTCCTTAAAAGGGTTAAGAATCTGTGATAGGGGAAGAATATACAGGGTGGTCCAGATCTAATTATGCAGCTCCAGATCATCTGGATGACTTTGATTTATGCGGGGACAATTCCAGTTCGGTGTCAAGACGATTCTTCATGTCGTCAGTTCGCACACTCCTCGATGGTCCAGGATTTTTCAGGTGATTTTCTATGTAGTAAACTTAATAAGTTATAGCGTAATGAAAATTGCATAATTAGATCTGGACCACCCTATATAAAGAGAAAAGTACAGGTCCAAGAACTGAGGCCTGGGGCACTCCACATGTCAAATGAGCAGAGTCGGATAAAAGGCCAGCCACACCAACTGAGAAACTCCTATTTGACAAATAAGAGGAGAACCAGTCCAAAGCAGAGCCAGAGACACCTAACAGCTCTAATCTATTAATTAAGATCCGATGGTCCACCGTATCAAAAGCTGCCTTAAGATCTAACAGTACAAGCACAGAGTACCTGCCTGCATCAGCAGCAATTAAAAGATTATTAAAAACTTTTAGAAGATCTGTTTCTGTAGAATGTTGCCTCTGAAAACCAGATTGAAAAAAACCAAAGAACCACTGCTTTTCTAAGAAGGCACAAAGTTGCTGTTCAACCATCTTTTCCAAAACTTTAGCAATAAAAGGCAGTTTTGAAATTGTCCTGTAATTAGTCAAAATAGAGGGATCAGAATTAGATTTTTTTCAACAGCGGTTGAATTACAGCATGTTTAAAATACGATGGAACCACATCAGATCTCAATGAGCAATTTATGATATTCAAAATGCACTGACGTATAAAACTCAAAGATTTTAACATTAATGATGTTGGCAACAGGTTAGTAGGACATGATGAAGGTTGCATCTTCCTGAGCAAGTCAGAAAGATCAGGGGCCTCATGTATAAACGGTGCGTACGCACAGAAACATTGCGTAAGAACTTTTCCACGTTCAGATCGCGATGTATAAAACCTACACTTGGCGTAAATCCACGCACTTTTCCACGGTACCTCATACCTTGTCGTACGCAAGTTCTCCGCTCGGTTTTGCAGACTGGCGGCACCCAGCGTCAAAGCAGTGCTACTGTTCCTGTGTGGTTACACCTTATTTTCCTGACGCGGCTTTATAAATACACCGAAACTAACCGCATATTGTTTATTAGTGTAATGCATCTGATTGTAATTAACTTGTAACAATATAATGGTAGAGGGAACAGCCATAGTATTCCAAATACCATAACTGCTTTAGCGTTGTTACTCTCACTTCTTCTTCTTCTTCTTCTTTCAGCTCCTCTTGTTAGGAGTTGCCACAGCGGATCATCTTTTCAATATTTCTCTCACTGCACCACTCAGAGTATTTATATCACTGTATCTGAGTGTGAATCACAGCAGCAGCTGATCGGAAAGGAATTATCGGTATACAGCTTCAAGGACACGCTGTCTCAGCCACTGCAAAATGTTTTAAAGCCTTTCCTGTACGGACCTCGCGGTTCAGAAACAGAAACGATATCATTTATAAGGTGAAATTCAGCAAAATATGTTTATTAAATTATACAGATAAAACTTTAACTTCATTTAAATAATCTATATTCTTCACTGGGATTGTCGTTAAGGATAGAATAATTAAACATGTACTACGAAGATATTTCAATGTTCTTTAAACGTTTTGAAGAATCGGCGCTAAGCTTACAGATGGCTTAACGTCTATTACAGAGCTGATTGTATGGCGATCGGTTACTTGGGAAAGAAAAGCACTGACTGCAGTGACGGCTACGCCAATATACTGTATATTGAATATAACACAGAAAGAGAAAATAACAACACAGCGACAAATTTCGGCAAAAGTTAAATGTTTGTGTCATGAACACGAGGCGGCTATGCGGTGTCCACAACGGACGTAGCCATCCACTGTGCATAAGATACCTTACTGACGGGCGGGAAGGAGCCACCGATTCTATCCTCTGCCCAGTGCCACCACAAGCCTAGAGCCGCCCCTGATTGTACTGCTGCAATAAATTATTTCATCGAAGTGAAACACATGTTTAATAACATGCTTTAACTCCTATCATCATGAAAATGATATCACGTATACATCTCAGTATTTTAGTTATTCAGAGAACTGTAATATTACGAATGTGAGAGCCGGTTTAAAAAGCAAGTAGTGATTCACACACATAGGCACATAGAAGATCAAATACAAAACAAAGCATTTAACGTGCTACTTTAATTATGATGTGATTTGAGAAACAGGTTAATTAAATGATTTTAAGATGAAGTTTATGATGTTCTACTTTAATGACAAAATAAACTACGTGATTAAAGTGGAAATGTCGAGATTGAAGTTGACATTTTGTGCTTTTTCCTCACTGTGTGCCTTTTTTCTTTGTACCCTAATAAGCTTTCATATGACACTCAGACAGTGGGCTTACAACTCGGCTTTTCACTGCGACTTTGATATGTGACTTCTTTTTTATTTCCGGCACTGTGCAATTTGTGAATGTGAGCTTTCAAGTTTCTCCAACACGCTATGTCACTCGATCAACTTCCTTTTGTTGATTATACCACGGTTTATTTGAACAAATAGTATGTTTTTCATTTGCCTCCACTTGGTATTCGCTGAAATTCTTATATTTTCCCCCGTGCTTTTCCCATTGTCTTTTCACAGAAGGCTGCGCTTAAGGGCGATTTATATTGATTTGCATATTCAAATAGGCGTAATTCTGGGAGGATTTGGGGCATTACATAATGCGCGTGCACGAGGGTTAGTTTTCACACTGATCGGGATTTATGTAGTGGAAGAACGTGGAAGTTGGAGTACGTACAGATTCCTGCATCTGGATTTTTCTGTGCGTAAACACATTTCGGCTTTTGTGCTTACGCCATGTTGGCGTTATACATGAGGCCCCAGGAGATGAAACTTCTGAGAACACAAAAGACTCAGAACATGAGTGAATGAGAGCACTAAGTAAGACAGCTGGAACAATATTAGCCCGAACAACATTAACCTTGCCAATAAAAAATGTAAGAAAATTATTACAATCACTATCAAAAAAAAACCTGAGTGATAGATTGAGATGGAGAAATAATATTGTGAATAGTATCAAATAGCACTTTGGGATTGCGCTTGTGAGTCTGAATAAGATTAGAAAAACAAGCTGTTCTAGCATCCCTAACCAAATAATTAAGATTACGAATGGAGTCATTCATCCAAGGAACTGAGTGGGTAACAGAACGCTGCCTGCTTGTAAGAGGAGCAATCTTATTCAACATATCCGTAAAATGGTCATTAAAACATTGAACTGCTAACTCAAAATTATCAATATTATTGCCGACATGAGAAAGGTTACATTACAAATTGTAACATCATTCAAGCTAATTCCATAAGAAAAAATCAAATCCAATGCATGCCCCCCACTATGGGTAGGGACAACAACATGTTGTACAAAATTAAAAGAGTCAGTGATACACAAAAATTCGGAAGCCACACTACATGAAATATCATCCACATGGATGTTAAAGTCACCAAGCATTATTATTCTATCCAGCTTAATAATGGTGGATACAAAATCTTGAAAATCAGCAAGAAAAGGACTAATCGCACCAGGTGGACGATAAATTAAAATACAATATACTAGCCAAGCCCGCCGTAGCATACGGCGGTGTAACAACAGGAACGGAAAATGGTGAGAAAGGAATTCAGAAATCAAGTAGAAAGAAATATTTCTTGAAAGACGCAGTTGTGAATAGGTGTTTTGCTGAAGATGACAGATAATGAGTTGAAAGATCTAACCCTAGAAAAAGCCGCGTACAGCTCTCAGAAAGAGCTTGAATTTCAGCTTCACCAATAAACTCCAAATGTTGCCATGTTTTGATAGTACTCATGATTTGTTGTGATAACTCGACTTGCGAGTTATCTGCCTCAATGTGATGCAACGAAATCTACTGCCCTATGGCGTAGTGAGAGTGCATTGCCTTCGTCAATCGCTTGTGTCAAGAAATAACCCACTGATAGGAACAGACAGTTGCTGGATCCTAGAATGCAGATGATGTTGTACAAAAACCTATCAACAGAGAAGATACTGTCATTCATTTTATAACAAAGGCTTAGGAAACACCCATCACAGTATAACGAAAATAGCAAGGAGCGAAAACCAACAGCAAGGAGTGAAACCAATGCCAATGGTCGAGAGAGTGCCTTCCTGTAGCAGGCTACAGAAAAGACTCACAGGCACACACATGGCCGAAGTGAAAGGTCACATGGTCGGGCTAAATGTAGGACGGTGACGTGACACCGATGGGGTCATGAGAGAGGAGCAGGGGATGCGGTAGTCCAAAGGAGGAATAGGAATCGTGAAAAGCGTCATGGGGGTGTAAGGGAGGCCACAGGCAGCGTTGGGAAGAGTTTGGAAGAGGAGGAATAGGAAGCGTGAAATGCCGTGTGGGCTGTGTGTAGGGGGGACCGGTTTTGAAGAGGGAGCAGGACAAACCAATAGGAATCGAGAAATGCCGTGTGGACTGCGTGTGTGTGTGTGTGTTGGTTTTGAAGAGGAAGCAGGAAGAACCAGAAGAGAAATATATATATAAGAGATTGGGGTTACACGCCTAACTTTAACAATCTGAAGTTCAATACAGTAGTCTTATATGAAATGGTAGGAACAGAATGACATAAAAAAAATCTTAAAAACAATGGCGATCCCACCTCCACCGCCGGTGTGCTGCAGTGTGCTAATGAAAGAGCAGTCCTCGGGGCACAATTCTATCAGATTAGTAAAATCAGAATTGCGCTGCCAAGTCTCCGTTAGGAACATGAAATCCAATTTATTACTAGTAAAAAAAGTTATTCAAAATAAATGACTTGTTTGTGATAGAGCATGCATTAATCAGTGCTACCTTAGCTGGTAGAGTAATAGAAACAGCGGCCGTCAAAATAGCATTTTCTGGAAAACGAGGGATAGCACAGAGCAGTCCGGGATTACTCCCTCGGCGAACTCTGCGTCTTGGTCAGGGAGCGGGAAGCAACACGTCAGGTAATCCTGACAGAACAGGTCGCAGGCACGCCGGCCTGCTCGGATAATCCTCAGATAAAGATAGAAAATCCACATCAGAAACAGTGCCATAGATGCCGAAAACTTGCATGCAGGTTGACTGGGGTACCATTAACCAACAGTGGGGAAAAGCCGCTGAACAACGTACCATTCACAAATGGTGGAGGAAAAAAGGTATACTTGTAATGCTGAGAGAAATTTTACATTGCTGATCTAATGTTGATCAATGAAATACAATCATACACTAACGCGGCTGGAAAACCGCATATGACTAGTGTCACAAAATAAACAAAAAACACAAAACTATCCCACAACCGCAATTAGCAGGGCAAGACAAAGGCAGTGAGAGTGGGTGTGTTTTTTGGATGGTGCAGCGATTTCTTTCAGCACACCAAACAGTGACTTGTGCCTTTTTTTGTAATTTTTTTTGTATATATCTATAAACATCTACTAGTTATTACATTGTTTTTGTGGAGGTATTTAGATTTAGGTTTGTGAAGCAGTTTGTTTTTTTTCTTGTAAATATTTTTGTGGATTCATGGGACTGTGTTTTGTGTAGCTTCTTCCTGAGCACATTTTTTTAATTAGGAAGACTACAGTTTTTGTGTAGATACATTTTTGTCTTTTATTTTGGGGGATGAGTAGTTGGGAAAGGTTTCTTATCTAGCATCTGGGTGATGAAGGACTAACACTGTATGCTAGCAGGAGTGGTATAGAAGGGTGTGGAACAGGAAAATTTACACACTGGCCACTTCTGAGTTTTGTGCTTCTTCTCTCTGCCTTTGCAAGTGATCAGGGCTTTATGCCTGGTGGTCTTTCCCATATAAGATTGACTACTACAGCTCTGTGATGAGACGCTGGCCTCACAAAGCATAATGGGGCACATTGAAAAGCAAATTCACCTAAGCAGGCCATAAGACAAATTGTCAGGGAAGAATATGCCAAACAAGGTCACCAGTGAACCCAGAAAATCCGCAGTGAAAAATGATTTGGTGAATTTCACCAATTAACAATAATCAGCAGGAGGCAGGAACCAACCTTATCAGGTATGCCAATCTATCACAGGGCGCACTATCACTCATACTCTCACAGAACCAATTTAGGGCCATTGATTAACCCAACAATAACAAATGTTTGAACTGTACAAGGAAAACTGGAGTAGCTGGAGAAAATGTTGGAGGCACGATTGGAGTAATGACTTTATGTGTGTTTTTTGACTCCAAAGTTGGACAGACTTGTTTTCAGCGTTATATTATTCTATTTTGAAAATTATGAGCAGAAATGTATTAAATATATAAAAAATAAAATAACTTTTCTTCACATTTACTATATATTCTTTTAACATTTTCACATTACATTAACTTTTATGTACTAACCATTAATATTATTTTAAGCGAAATGATTTCCTTTCTTATTTATGACCACATTTCTCATTATTCTTAATTTTTGCGGAGCGTGACAAAGGCTTAAAAAAATATGCACACCAAGTATCTATATATGTGCTGGCCTTTCACACATTTAATGGCTGTTGACATTTTCACATTCACAACCACTTAAGGCCAATGACCTTACAACATGGATTTTTACCCATGAAGGTTAGGTCAATGAAAACATTTCTGTGTTTAAGAGTCATCACTTACTTAGGATTAGAGATTCTAGAAAAGAACACAAATGTGTGAAAAGACCAACACTGGAGGACAGCTGGTGTGGAATGACCTAAAATTAATGCATATATTATTAGGGAGTTTTAAAAATATACTAGTTTTAATCATTAAAATTAATTTAATCATTTACTGCATTCATTATGATCATGTTGGATCCACAAAGCTCTACTATTCACTTGCAAAAGAGAAGGATTTTGCATCAGAGATTAAGCCTAATATGATGTGTGTTTATTTATTTTATAATAAAAAAGGTAATACTTAAGAATTTTATGTTTCTTTCCTACCTGTTCTTCCATATACTATCACTATTTCTACATTATTTCCAATTTCATCTTTAACGATTGAGATTATTCATAAACAAACAGATCCATACTTTAGCAATATGGAGGGGATAGCAGACAATAGATTTTGTGAAGGAACACGTGTATGGACTGGTGTCCCAACCGGGATTGATACCATCCCCTTAAGTGGCCAGGAGGCCAATATGACTGAACAACAGAAGGAGGCTCAGTCTCAGAAATATATGCCTCCCCAAACCGCAAGATGGCAACATCCCTGGGCTTTAGGATCCATTCCCATAAATGCAAGGCATCATGAGATTTGTAATGCCATGAGGCAACCCTGCTGGGGTCCATGGGTGCCACCAGAGAGCGCTACAGGGAGTTCAGGGAACTCCCTGCTTTAGGGAACCTCCGATTTCCATTGGGCTATACCCTGGCACCAGAAGTACTCCCAGGTCCAAGATAAAAGGAGACATTCGACCTCACTCAGGTTTAGTCAGAGTCGAGAGGAAGAGGAGTTTGAGGAAGAAGGGAGAAGGAAGGAATCATTCTTGATTGTGACTGTCTTATTGAGAAAGGTATTTGGGAAGAACAAATAACGTTTATTTGAACCCATTACTGTGTGTTTGTCAGTTGTGTCTGGGGTGTGGGGTTGTGCAGCGCTCCTGTCTTTCACATGTTGTAGGAGGAACACTGATGAGAGAATTTGCAAGGGAGCACAAATGACAAAGACTAAGTCATAATTTCACAAGACTGGCGTTGTAATGCCATTGTAGGCAATTCCAAACATTTTGTATTATGAGTATTATGAGTAGTGTCACAAATGTGTGATTACACTAGGAACCAGGTGTTGGCGTTGTCGCTTAATACATCTTTTCTCTCTCTCTCTACAGAAAGGATTGTGATTGACAGACCTACCCCAATGATGTCGTTTCATACCGCCTCAATCCACCTGTTTCGCTTCACAGCCCTTAAAACTGGCTCCTCTACCATCTTGAGATAGTCAAATCTTTAGTCACTTCTGAAGTAGACTCCTCATGTTTATTTTCTGTTTTGTACTTTGCTTTGAGTTCTTGCAGCTATACAAGGATCATTCCTCTGCCCCAAACCTTCAAGAGCTTTCTTGTTTTCTTCATACAACAGACAGGTGCAAAATCCTTTTTGTGGGGTGAGACCAAGTCCTTAAAGATCCATCACTCTTTATATGAATGACAAAGATTCTTACATAGTCAGTAAACGTTTGAAATTTGTAGATAAGACTGACATTGGAAGATTTAAAAATACTGAGGAGACAGCAAGGGAAAACTGGACAAAAACTTGGAAAGTACTGTGCAAAATATTACAGGTAGGCTAAAGAATTCTAATTGTAAATATAAAATTTGTGGAGCCAACATGCAGGAAGACATTCTTGGAAAAGAGTTAGAGATTTACATTAACATAAAGAAAACGTTTAGAACCATTTAAATGGCTAATAAAATAATTGGTTATTGTGTAAGTATTGCCAAATTTAAACTTAGATATGTTATGCTCAGACTGTAGAATGCATTAGTGAGACTTCCTCTGAACTACTATGGGTAGTTCTGATCACCACCCTACAATAAAAGACATTGCAGTGTTGTGATATGTTGTCTTGAAATTTGTTTTTGACATGTTTAAATTTTAATCACACACTACAGCAAGTATTTCTTAGGCTTAACGAGTTAGAGATTCTAATGTGTTCTTGTGTTCTTCCTATAATAAGTTTATTCTTTGTTAATGTGATAGTGGCCGTATTAAAACTGAAAAATTCTCAAAGGCATTGATAAAGATAAGCAACAAAGTGGCGTAGAAGTTAAAACTGCTACTGCACACATCCAACATTTTGGGTTTAAATCCTATGCCAGGTCATTGCCTATGTGAAATGGAGTTTCCACTTCGTACTTTGATTTTTCTCCTCAGGAGGTTATTTGGCAGTTCTTAATTTTTATAGTGTAGGTTGTGTGTGGGACTAACACACTACACAGGAATGATCCATGCATTTTGCCTAATGCTAACTAAACTGGTTCCAACCTCTCGCCACTCTAAGCAGTACTTAGCAAGTTTGACAATGGAGACATGGATGGATCAATGGAAATTGGTTCACAGCAGCTCTGTGAGATAAGTGATGTGGTTAACATTACTCTGCAGTGTAAATCACTTATTCAAAAATAAACATGGAAAATATAAAGTCAGGGAGGCACTTCTTCACTCAAACATTCATGGTAATCTGGAACAACTCACTGAGCTATAGTTGAAGAGGAAATCTGGTAACCTAGATGAGACTCAGAGATCATTTAGCTATTAACTAACTAGATAAGTTGATGGGATAAATAGCCTCTCATTTGTCAAATTTATGTTCTTATGACTATACGGTATCTGCATATACCACTGGGTCTTACAAAAATCTGGTGATACATTGAGTTCTGGCTTGTGATGTTGCCTCACTGCATACCATGACCAAAAAGTAAGAAGGAATAGAAACAGTGCAGGCAGATGGAAGTACAGGATTTCTACTGTACTTACAGTAG
The DNA here is from genome assembly GCF_016835505.1 of Polypterus senegalus. NCBI lineage: Eukaryota > Metazoa > Chordata > Cladistia > Polypteriformes > Polypteridae > Polypterus > Polypterus senegalus. Next base: position 84,814,177 of record NC_053161.1, read on the forward strand.
CTCCTTACAAAAATGTGATAAGTGCAAACTGGGCTTTTTAAATACTTAACACTATATTAAGGCAGGGTAAAAGGTGTCCCATATTCTTATCTATTCACATTAAATTCCACCAAATATTTCCTTGCAGTGTACATATTACATTATGTTAGCATCCATCTTGCAATTGTACTGCATTATCCTTTCAACATTTAATACAGTAAATTATAAACAAGTATATTCTTATTCATTTGCAAAAACACAAATTTCTTTTGCTTGTTTGTTTCAATTTGAAGACACAGAGAGCTAGAGACCAAAGAAAATGTGATGTATTTTATAATGCTTTTAATGTAAAAATTTCAAGGCCAAAGAACTTCTTAAGATTACATTATGCCTATCACTATTATATATGTTTTGTCAACATAAGGATTTTTCTAGTTCAGTTGCTTGATAATGTGTTGTCTTTCATGGCTATATACTGTACAAGGTCTTACTGAAGCATGCAATGATTATAAATGCTATTGAAGCCAAATAAAACTAAAGATTGGCACTCAAATACCTAAACACACTGTTTTCAAATTTCAAATGTGTGCTTCTACTCCATTCTCTCCTATTCTCTCGATTTTTCATCAATAAGGTTGATTTTTCCATTGCTTATTTGAACAGAGTCTTGGAAGCTGCAATTTTATTTGAAACTTTGATGAAGAACTTGCAGTCTGTTTAATGTAATCTTCAAAGTACTTCCACAAAGGACCAGCCGTTCTGTTCCTTGTAACACAAAGACTGGGCATTCATTCCCAAAGCAAAATGCCCCCAATAACCTGCCTTCCTCCCTGTTTAATCTTGCCCCTTTTCAACTTTTGCCAGTCTATTCTTGGACTGTGTCTACTGCACAATCAGCCACCGTCTGAAAAATCAATAAGCGATCTTTAATAATCATGCAGCTTGGAGGGACAGCCAACAGCTTTGTGCTGTTAGTAAGTCATAATTGCTTGGCTATCAGAACTCTTTTTCTTTTTTCTCTAAACAGTTGACTTAATATGTAAAGCTCAAAACTGCCCGAGTCTACTCACCTACTTCCTTAATGGTGCACAGGAGCCTTAAGTATAACAATGCCAGTGAGTATGGATGATATGCATAGTCTTTCTTATTCATACAGTAGAAGCTGCTTTAGCAGGGTGCTACGTCCTGTGTGTCTTCCACCGGCTGTCGGACACCTCTCAGGAAATGCGGTGCTTTTCCCATAAAAAATATCTTTATCAGGATTAATAGTATCCCGGGGGGCTGAGCCTTTGCCATGGATGGCTTAAAAGATCTGTCAAAAAGTCCAGTGTGAGTGACATGAGCTAGCTGAACTGAAATGCCTTCTGAATACGATCATTTACATGATGGATTCTCTGCCTTGCTAAACTTGCACAGGGGAGCTAAAGATGGAAAAGTAATGCTTTTAGGATGTGTAACTAGTGCACGTGTCTCCTGAAACTTGCGGCTTATTACCTTTATTAAGCAAACTCCAGAGAAGTGAGTAATAAGATTGAAATGCAAAATGTGAGATAAATATTCACTCAGAGCTCCTGAACAGATTTTCTGACAACACTAAGGATATTTTCCTGCATAAGTAGAAAGATTACAAGAAGATACATTAAAAATTGCAATAAATTAATATTTTTTGTATCAAGGGATACTACGAATCTGCTCTTGTTGACAGGAAGAAACACGATTTAATCTCATTTGCACTTAAATAATAACTGGGGAGGCTTTATGCAACCAATGGCTATTAGTTTGCTTTGCTATTGATTGTACAGATGGACTGATATTGCAGTCTGCTAAAATGCTCTCCTTTATTGCCAGATAATGTGATGTTAGCAAAAGCCGGACCATCATTTGTAAACGAGTATTAAATTACTCATTATAAATGACACAAAGTGCGTTAAAATTTGGTTATATTGGATGGAAACTGCATAGAAAGGCAGATTAATTATATTTTTAAGGATTGCAGTTAGACAGATATAGATAATTAGAAAATATATCTTTAATCCTATTGTAAAATATTGCATCATAATTCTAATATAATGTATACTTGTAATGACCAGCACATCAAAACAGCTAATAACTTTTGACTTTTAAACCTCTATTTATTGCTGTTATTTTGATTATGCATGCATATATTTATGATGTGTAAGCTAAAACATTTCAGTGTTTTCTTGATCAAGAGACATCTCACAGGAAATTCATTGTTCTACCACAGTAATATTAATGTGAAGAGTTATTAAGATTACATAAACTGCTTCTTTCTCCATTTATGCTCTAAACGTAATTCCCTTTTAGTACTACAGAGCGACATCTGCCAGAATGATAATAGCAAAATCTTTACAAAAGTGTAGTACATTAGATAAAGAAACGGTGCAGATCTATATAGTATGAATTTCCCGGCTGTCATGTCTCCTGACAGCTTCTGAACTGCCATGCCCTTGGAGAAGATGACACATTTCCAGAATCACCACAGTTTATACTATATGTATTAAAATACCAACAATATATACATTTTTATATCCTAGCAGCAGCAATGGACACAAGGCCAAAGCCAACCCTGACCAACAATAACTGCAGTCAGCCCCTCAAGAACACATTTGCACTTTGCTACACTTCCTCTGTTTACAACGCAAAAAATCTAACATGCACAGCTTCTTGGTATACAACATTCTTGGTTTTCCTTCTGATCCAAAGGAACCTACATTACCATAAATAGCTGTGAAGACAATATGGCCTCACCCAGGATAACCTGGGACCATGGCAAAAAAGTAAGGAAAGTTCCAGTAGGACTGGAACAGAAAATCTCATTATATGCAGATGATATTGTATTGTATATTTCGGACCCAGAAAATTCTGCGCCTGCAGTCTTAGCAGCACTCACAGAATTTCAAAAGATCTCTGGTCTCAGAATTAATCTGAATAAAAGTGTGCTCTTTCCAGTGAATTCTCAAGCATATAATATTAGATTAGACACCCTACCTTTTATCATTGCAGAACAGTTTAAATACCTCGGGGATTTGCATAGATGGTCAACTCTTCATCTCACTCTAGCTGGAAGAATTAACACTGTTAAGATGAATATTCTTCCTAAGCTCCTTTTTTATTTCAAAACATCCCAATATACATTAATAAATCATTCTTTAGGCAATTAGATTCAACAATAACCTCATTTATTTGGAATTCAAAACATCCATGCATCAAAAGAGCGACCCTACAAAGACAAAAGGTACAAGGCGGCATCGCTCTAACCTAACTTCCAGTTTTATTACTGGGCAGCAAATTTACAGTCGATAAGAACCTGGACACAAATAGAAGAACATATACAGGCATGGAACGCAATAGAAGTAAATTCCTACAGTACTTCTTTGTATTCCTTGCTCTGCGCTCCAATAAACATACGTTATCGGCAATATACAAATAACCCAATTGCGCTCCACTCACTTAGAATCTGGAACCAATGTAGAAAGCATTTTAAGACGGAGAAACTTCTATCTGTGGCACCTCTGCAAGAGAACCACCTCTTTCAACCTTCACAAACATATGCAGTTTTTATATCTGGAAAAAATTTGGAATTAACTTGCTTAGAGATCTTTATATAGACAACGTCTTTGCTTCCTATGAAAAATTACATTCCAAATTTAACATTCCAGCTACACATTTCTTTCACTATCTTCAAATCAGAAACTTTGTTAAACAGAACCTTCCAGATTTTCCTCATCTTGCACCCTCATCCATGCTGGAAAAAATATTGCTCAATCTCAAGGACTTAGACTCCATCTCTACAATATACAAAATCATTTTACAATCCCTCCCTTTCAAAGATCCAAGAGGACACTGGGAAAAATATCTCTCAATTAATATATCAGAAAAGGAGTGGAAAGTAGCAATGCAGAGAATTCACTCGAGCTCCATATGCACAAAGCATACAATTATACAACTCAAAATTATATATCGAGCACATCTGTCTCGACTAAAACTCTCAAAATGTTTGCAGGGCATGATCCAACCTCGAGCGTTGCAACCAAGTTCCAGCCTCACTGGGTCACATGTTCTGGGCCTGCACCAAATTAACATTATTCTGGACAAAAATTTTTAATTACCTCTCAGACAGCCTTGGACTCACAATCCCTCCTAACCCATTAACAGCTGTGTTTGGGGTTCTTCCAGAGGGTCTTAAAGTGGAGAAGGACAAACAAATTGTGATTGCATTCACTACACTTTTGGCACGCAGACTTATTCTGATAAACTGGAAGAACCCAAACTCTCCTCTTTTAAGTCAGTGGGAAGCCGATGTGCTATATAATTTGAAATTGGAAAAAATCAAATACTCAGTTAGAGGATCTGTACAGACTTTTTTCAAAACATGGCAGGATCTAATCAGTAATATTTTAAAATAAGTTCATAAAGCACAGAGAATTTATTAATTTAGGTATGTTTACAAGCCTTAAATTTTACGCCGTTTGGCTTGCTCTCTCTCTCAGGGGTGGGGATCGATCTGTTCTTAGCTCATTATTACTTTGTATGGATTGTAATAAAATTAATTTAAAAAAAAAGTAAGGAAAGTGCTTAATTGAAGATAAAGTACTATGGGTAACACTTTAGTTCAGGTACTGCAAAAATGGAACTATTACTAATTTACTATTATGTAACAAGACAATAACAAAGGCTTCTTTGTGTCTTCATAACATAAAGCGTCAGTAAATGTTAATTCATTTCTGCAATATGGCATACTAAACTTCATTTTGAAATGGCTGAAGTTTGTCTTGATGTTTCATATTTGAGTGTAAGACCTTCATATTCACAATCCATTTTACCAGCATGTCAACATGCCACACTACAAAATAAGCCTTTTCTAAGATCTTGTTATGTAACCATATATGAGTAACAGAGGAATTTTTGCAGTACCTAAACTAAAGTGTTACTGTAAAATGTAATGCATTATTTTCAAACCCAGATGTTTTTGGTGAATAGGCAAGCATACTTACTATTACAGCACCATTTTAACCTGAAGGGTGCCGTTTCTCTGTTGAGAGATCATACTCTAGTGTTCCTTAACACACTTTCTGGCTTCAACCAAGTCCAAAGGTTATATGTAAAACTTGACTTAAGGTGAGAAGTACCTGTGAGCCAGATTTCAAGTCCGAGATTTGAAATATGAAACTGTGCAGAAGGAATAAACAAATAAACAGACATTTATAAATTGTGCTTTATAGATATACTGTTGACAAACATTCAAGTATATGACATTATTCTTCTTTACATATGGTTTCTCCATGTTGTACTTTTATTGGCTAAAAGATGTTACTGTAAAATCTTCTGTGTTGCTTGTCACCTGGGATTAGGTTTAACTAATTTTATGGACTTGGTGAGAATCAAATGATTTTTAGTTATTGAACTCCATAATACGTAGAACCACAGAATTGGGCTTTCTTTGTCACATCACTCTTTATCGTGGTATCACCAAGTATAAAAACTGCAGATATTGTGAATTCACTAAGTGGGAAACCCCCAACCACTCACCTTCACCGCTTGATTCTCAGTGCGCATTAAACATCGGGTGTCTGCATGTTGCATTGGTTAAAGCATGATCATTCTCTTCTAAGGAGCTTCATTCATTAAGTTACCTGGGGTTCTAAATGCAGCGTTGCATGGTATGGGTGTCTTATGCATGCTGAAATCATGTGACTCTTATATTTGCATAATGCATTTATCAGGCAAATTTGTTATCAATATAATTAGCTCACTTCATCCTTATGAAGGTCACAATGGCAACATGCTGATCTTGACTGACTAGGTCATCCTTCCCCAGCACTTTCCTCCAGCTCTTCCTGAGAAATTTGCAGAGGCTAACTAATCAGTTGAGAGACATAATCTGTCTAGCATGTCCTGGAGTCTGCCCCTCAGTCTTCTTAGGCTTGGTACAACATACATAAAACTGCTGCAACTTTGCCCTCATGACCAGCCTGTGGTGCAAGTATAATTGTATTTTTTCATTTTAACAACAAACACAGCACTGAATTAATTTATCTCAACATTTTCAGTGTAGTACAGATTTTACACCTCTATGCAATCACCATCAACAAACACATGCAACCATTTTAAGAGAAAACAGCCATATAATGTCCATCTAGTATTTGTTCTGACTTTAGTAATTCTAAACCAATACTAATATGCTGAAAATATCATAAAAAACATAGATTGTTAACTAAGTACGGTTTCAGACAGTGGCTAAGATCTAGCCTTGCAGAGTCCCGATGTGTCATGCAAAATAAGTAAAACATTCCATCAATAGTCTAACAATGCTTAACTTCTTCTTGAGAATTTTTTCCAGTTTTCCATCATATGCTCCATGTAATTTCTTATCTACAAAAATATACTTTTTCTTTTATCTTAAGTTGTCCTAGTACTTGTGCTGCAAGCTCATTTTTGGGTCATACGGCTTGCACTATTGGCCCTGCAGTGTTCTCACTTTAGCTTTATGTTTATTTATTTTTAATATATTGTTCAAAACTGTATAAAAGAACATTTCACTTTGTTATTCTGGGTTTTGACTGTTGCGTGATGCTGGAAAAAATAAATTAAAATAATGCTGAGACAAGGCTTCAACAAAGCAAAATGTGAAAAAAGCAAAGACTTCTAAATAATTTCTAAATGTGTCTGCAGATGAGTAAATTAAAAGTACTTCGCTTAAATACTGCATCACCACTGTCTACACCAAAGCATTAGTTTGTCCCATGACCACTTTTGTTTTCACCTGTCAGCAAGGTAAGTCAGACTTCTGCACTTGGGGCTGCTGCTCCTAACAAGCCTGCAGAAAACAAATCACAATTGAGAGTTATGAATTAGAAGTGCTTACTCTCATCCTGACTGCATTACACTTGGCTGGAAAACTATTGTGATGCATACCACAGATCAGAATCTGATGAGGTTTGGAGGGGAATATTATCTGCAAACAACAGAGAAGAAATCCTGAAATCTCAGATCTTAGTATTCGCCTCTCCAAGCCACAGATACAGAGAAAGTGAAGAGGAATCTGCATAATCCTAACAGTGCAAAGACAACTCTTTCCACATAAAAGTATGGGTAGACAGGCAGTCAGAAGCAGCTCCAGAACCACTTACTCTGACAGCACAGACCATAAAATTCCTTGACTATATGTGGTCATAAGTCTTTTACAAGTACAGATTACAGGTTTGAAAAAACAACCATGATCTTTCAAATATCCGTAAAAGAAAGAAGTGATGATCTAATGCTCTACATTCTGGACTGCATCTTGAATCTGAGGTTCAGCTCTTCACCAATATTTTAATTTCAACACAGACTTTCTTAGGGAAAGGTGAAGAGTATACTTTTTAGCAACCAGAAGACACCTCCATGCTCCCTATAATATCGACTGCTTGCTGAATTTCTGTCTCAAAAGCCTTGCCACTACAGAGCTTTTCAACCTGTATATTGACCGATTTCTTCCAGATGCTTATGTCAGTGCTTTCACTATGAAAAGTGAATCAGCTAGCTCTAGGAGTTTCTCATATAGTTCTTTTACCAATATATCCTATTGAGGTAAACATTTTACATTTGAGGCTTCAGTTGGTAGCCTTAACAAGGATTGAAGGTATAGAGACTTCAACAGAAAACTAAATTATAAATGGATGGAGTATGGAGGACATCAGGAAGGACAATTTGAAAAATAGATCTTTAGTTGTCTGGTCTTAAGGAACAAGGGAGGACAAGGAATTGTATGATGTAAGAATAGCATCCAAGCATCCAAGCATACAAGTTCCTATCATCCAACAAACAGATACCATCAAGGCACAACAAAAAACGTCATGCAAGTGCAAGTAGGTGGAGAACCAAAAGAAGATGGAGTGTCCTGCATGTTGACCTGAAAGGATTTCAGGAATGAACACCAATATAATGCGACAGGGGGTGCTATCGCTCCCTTGAACCCCTGTCCAAGACTCCAGACCCTGGATAAAAGTCCAAATGTTGATTTTATTAATTCGCCACAGTGCACAAAGCACCCTCTCCTCCACTATACTCATACAAATCAATAATCACCAATACAAATACAATCCTCCACTCTCCCAGACGCGTTGCCACCCTTCCACTCAGCTCAGCTTGCCATCTGGGAGCTCCCACAGTCCTTTTATATACCCTGACCCAGAAGTGTTCCCAATCCCCAGTCCATGTGATTCTCTATCACTTCCGGGTCAGGTACATGTCCTTCTTCTCACCCCGGAAGCATGTTGCTCTTCCAATGACGTACTTCCAGGTTATAGGGCACAAATGATTCTTCGGTCCTCCCTGCAGCTCCGTCTTGCGGCCCCTGTGGTATCTAGCAGGGTCGTGTATAAAAACTACATAGTCCATGACTCCCTGCTGGTCTTCGGGGCACCTCCATACTGCAGGGAGAGCTCCATCTGGCGGCCTGGGGGTATTGCCTGGGATGACAAGCCGGCCAAAGACCACAACAAAAGGGAAAAAGGTCAAACATGTGTCACATTTCTATAGAGTACAAGATGGAAAACAACCCTGAAATTGACAGGGCTTCATGGTCCACTACTAAAAGACAGATCTGTCCACAGACAGCCCACCAGAGGGAGCTCTAGCATAGTGTGATTGGAAGAAATGTAGACGTGCTGTTAACCCCATAAGCAATTAAGTGGCTTGGCCAGAAGTGAACCTGGAATGGAGTTTATGATAGTCTTGAAATACTAAGTTAACTGAATATGGAATGGGGAGGAAAAGAAGGCAGATGCTCAACTAGTGGGAGAAAGAGAGAAAAGGTGATTGTGAGAGACTGGAGGTAAGAGAAAGTGTTGTGGTTTGAAGGCACTTGTCAAATAGGGCTTCAATACTAGCTGAGGCAGGCCCAGAGAAGCAGCACAATTTTGGTTCCTTTCCACATAGTTTAAAACTTTGTATTCTCCATTTGTTCATCTCTTCCTGTTATTTATTATTATAATAAAACCTTTATCGTGGCACCTCAATGCACTTGTGTTTATTCTGGGGCTTGAATATATAATGAAAATTCCCCTGTATATTCTGAGAATTAAAGAATCTTCTTTCATTAATGGGTTTTATGTTTCTTTGAATTTCTTCTCAGTCTAGAGAGGCACAAGGGAATGCAGCACAGTGGGGAATGGTTAGCACTGCTGCCAGCCTGAAATTTTACAAAAGACACAGTTAAAGATTTTAGGTGGTTTGGGATAAAATGTTCTGTTTTTTACAATTCCTTTATCAATAAATATAAAGTATTTACTAAAATTTATAGTGATTTTAATTCATGTGATAGACATGACATAGACAATCGTTTGCTTATAGATAGATAGATAGATAGATAGATAGATAGATAGATAGATAGATAGATAGATAGATAGATAGATAGATAGATAGATAGATAGATAGATAGAGTCAGTTGTCCTCTTGTCATGAAGCAGCTTTAAGTATCAACACAATGTCTCTTTTATTGTAAAAGGGAGCTTTACTTCTGCACTCGTCTAGAACCTCCTACAGTATAAAGGCTCCTGGTATTATTTCACCCGTTTATCTTAAGGAGATGGGTCTCAGATTACTTCTTGTCTTCCTGACTTCCTCATAGATAGATAGATTGATAGATACATAGATAGATAGACAGAATGACAGCTATTGACCTGTACATTATATACTGTAATTCTTACCATATTTTTACAAATGTGTGCCTTGTCAGTAAACAGAAAGGGTGTTAAATTTGTGGAAACAATTTTCTGAACCCATCTTCGCTTGTTAATGCATCTTCCAGTAACAACCAATAATCAGCATACAATTACAACAGTATTCTCCACAGACACTCTCAGTTGGTGATAACCATTTCCAGTTGTCACAGTGTTTACCGCTGCAGCCCTTATCCTCAAGAAAAGACTTTTTTTAAGATGATATTGCTTTCATTTTCAGGAAGCACGCTGGGTACATTTTAACATTTAGAGAGCTTTCTCGATTTAATAGTTTGCTTTTATCTGTTTAGAATAGATGACCACAGCAGATATTTAGTATGCCTTCAGGTGATTATTTAGTGATGGATGGATGTGGAATGGCATATGGCAGATCAAGCGATGAAAGCAATCATTACCAGTCAGGTCTGACCAACATGCAGGACCCATTTATATAGGCTGCATTTGTACTTCTAATTTACAATGTACTGTATGTGTGAAAATGGGCATGTCAAAATTAATAAGGAACCATGAACATTATTCTGAGGGGTCCATATAGCCAGGTAAATAGCTACTTCGCTAATTCAGCAGTGCGCCTAATGCTGAGGCAGAGCACACTTTTACAGATTCATTGTGTGTCAGTTGAGAGCATGTCTTTGGACTGTGAGTGCTTACCAAAGTAACTACAGGATACCCACCCAGGTATGTGCAGCTCTGTGAATGCCACACTTATACAAGCCCAAAGTGCTACAACACAACATCATCACTCAGTACACCAGCCTCGTATGGTGCCTGAATCGCCAAACGCACACCCTGGGGTGTCCATGCAACTTTTTACATTGTTCTATACATCCTACAGCTAAAATATGGCAAACCTTACTAAATGGCAATAGTATAGTTTTTATAGGTTTACTACATCACATTGTGGTGTAGGTGAATTGGATAATAATAAAATAAAGTATAAAAAGTGAAACTTTGACCCTTACTTACCTTGGTACTGGAAAAGCAGACGTCACATTTCAGAGCAGGTCTTCTTAATCTAATGAAGGCTTCTTCCCATAAAGACGACTATCTTTTGGAATCCAGCTCACCTCCTGTCCATGTTAATGAGGATAAAGTGGTATCACTCCCTGCTGCAATCTAGGAGGTTGTTGCGAGCAATTCAAAGTCAATTGAGTGAGAAGAAATAAATAAGTAGATAATACAATTTACGGGTGGCTGAGTCCAGCCTGCAGGCTATGATTAAAGGCGTACAGACCCCTTTTCCTACTAGCTGCCAAAAACATATATTAATCCATCATAAACTACTTTATAAACTGAATAAATACTCCATCTTTGTTGTCAAGATAAAAATAAAAAAAAAACTTAATTTAGGTCAACAAAAATAAGTGATGTGAGCATCAGTAAACAAGTATGCCCATACACACTATCGCTAAATAAAATGCAGGATATTAAACCTTTACCATGCAGATGAAGATGTTGCAAAGCTGAAACAGTTGGAAAAGGGAGAACCAGTTTATCACATAGCCTTTTATGTCAAAAGGAAGCACTTAAACTCTATAGCTAAAGAATAGATGAATACATAAGGCAGGGTCCAGTGAGCTTTAGAAGAAGAACACTTGCATGACTGATCCTAACGGCAAATATTTAGCAATTTCTCAACTATTCCATCAAACCATTTCAAATGATCTGCCCTACCTTGGCCACAGTGGAGTTTGCACCTTCTCCCCTTCTCTGAGAGTTTTATCTGAAAGTTTCTATGTTCTCATGTACTTCAGTATAACTGTGAAGACAGAGGGTGGCTGTGCTCCAAAGTGATGAACCGGTGTTTCATTTACAGTTGGCACCCATCTTTCTCTTGAAGCTTCTAACTAAAGTGAGCATATAAATTTTAAAATCAGTTGATTAATACTGTTTAAGTTCTTGTTGCAACAGGAGGTAAGAATGATATATCATGTTATAATTTAAAATATGCGTTCTCTTATCTTGTAGGAAAGAGCAGTGCGCATGAAGGATCTGAACTGAATGCTACTTGTCTAGAGCGTTTCATCCTCTAACTTGCAAATCCCTCCTTGGTGTTTATTGCTGTTTTAAAAGCTCAGTGCATGCAGACATTTAAAAAAAAAGGTTCTTCATTTATTATGATGGGAGAGCCAAAGACATTTCAGTAGCATTTATCAATGTCGCCACAAGCCGAAAGCAGCTGGCCTTTCTCCAGAAATGTCTCTTGATGGTTTGTTAGCTTTCCTAATATTCATAGAAACAAAAGTTCAAAGTGTAAAACTTTACACCCTGCTCTTTCCTTGCCTACTTTCTTTTTTTGAATGTCTCTTTCCCTTTTTTTCATTCCAAAACACATCAGAAGTAGTAAGTGCTTGATAAACTGATAAATGGATTATGTATGAAGTTATTTCAAGCAGAAAGCGCAATCAGGCTTAGGGTTAAAACGTGGATCGCAGTGCTGATTGAGGTCTGGACTCTAGGGTTCGTATTATACCTTTCAATTTGCTCAAAGGTTGACAGAGAATAGCTTTTGTAGGGTTTCTTCATACAAGGTTATGCAAACGCCATGAATAATATTGCCGCAGAGGCATCCATCTGCAGACCTTAGCTGTTTCAAGCTATGTCTTGTGGACATTATGTAAATAGAGTGATTTTTAACATATTTTTTTCTTAAAGCAAGATAAGGAGGGGAAAAGGGATTAGACTAGCTTCCAACAGGAACACCCTCAAATATTCTATAAATCACAGCATCGCCAAAGTAGGCGGTGATCACTTGGAGCACAATGCTTTACTTAACCTATAAAATGGCAATTAAAATGGTTTTCACGTGCAAAGTAAACATTTGTGAGATTCTAGAGTGCTCTTTTTTGGAGGGCCAATTAACACTTGCAGCACAGTGCGGTGAAGTGGCTGCTGCCTTTTATATCTTAAAATGGCTGCAGATGCTGAAAGTGCTCCTTATCAAATGGCATCAGAAGTAGAATTAATTATGGGCTTTCCATGATAAAATAAATGTTATGCTCAATACATTTTGTCATGTGCCATGAGAATAAAGCAAAGAGAAATTTGGAGGGGAATTAAGGGTGGCACAAAAACTAAAGATTGCAGGTCTCCTCCTCTAAGTCACTCTAAGTTTAAAACTGAGCTTGTTCCTTAAATTGCAAGTAGTAGGAAGCTTTGTCATCACTGTATAGATGAACCGCTCTTCAAATGACAACATAAAAAATTAAATAAAAAAGAAATAAAGAAAATAGCAGGCTGTGACAAAAAGAGGAAAGAAGGTAAAGATCTGCTTACAAGGGAAATTGAACATTTAAGTGTTGTTAGACAGTACCGTCTTAGGCAGCCTACGTTTTTTATATATAAATGCTGTCTTAGATGTTTATTTTAGTCTTCTCCATTAATGCATAAGTAGACAAGAGAAATTTCAGATTTCCAAACATTAATTTTACCAAAAATAAAATGAAACGGAGAAACAGCATTTTTCAGATGATAACTGGATTGGTTTGTAGGTCTCTGGCCCTAGTGCATGTTTAAACAAAGACAACAAACAGGTGCTAATGATCAGTGACATAATGAGTTGATTGGACCAAACTGATTAACTGAACTGCTGTGGGCAGATATGGCAGTTTAACCTTTAAATCATCAGTTCTTACTTTATGGCAAGAATGCCACAATCCTGTATCAGCAAGGTCTCTCTCAAGCAGAATTTTCATGGCGTAAGGTTGAGGACCTGAAACGCCGTGGTCCGCCATTGAAACGGAGTGCAGTAAAAGAGAGATACATTACACTGACATCCCTTCAAAACTGGAAGAAGTCCTGGACTACTATCAGCACTGACCTCACAGAAACCATTTAAATCCAAGCATTACCCTCTACGACCAATGGAAGTCTTGTCTGAAGTGGCCTTCATGAAAACATCGTTAACAAATAAAACATTTTCTTTAATGTGTAAATAAAGCCAAGGGGATCACTCACGCACAAAAACATGAGGACTGGAGTGATGATCAATGGCAGCTAGCACTCTGGATGGACAACCAAAACGTGAAATGTTTGATTGATTTTGATCTGGGGCCTCATGTATAATGCTGTGCGTAGAAGTCACACTATGACATGTCGTAAGCACAAAAGCGGAAATGTGCGTATGCACAGAAAAATCCAGATGCATAAATCTGTGTGTACGTAAACTTCCATGTTCTTCTGCTACATAAATCCTGGTCAGCGTGAAAAGTAACGCACGTGCACGCGCCTGCTGTCCCATCCCAACTCCTCCACAGAATTACACCTCTTTGAATATGCAAATCAATGTAAATAGCCCTTAAGCTCAGCCTTCTGTGAAAAGACAATGGGAAAAGCACGTGGGAAAATTTAAGAATTTCAGCGAATACCAAGTTGAGACAAGGAAAAATGTACTGTTTGTTGGTTTAAACAGTGGTATAAAAAACAAAAGGAAGCTGATTGAGTGACAGAGTATCGGAGAAACACAAAAGCTCAAGTTCACAAAGTCGCACAGTGCCCAAAATAAAAAAGTCACATATGAAAGTCGCTGTGAAAAGACGAGTTGTAGCCCACTGTCTGAGTGTCATATGAAAGCTTATTAGGGTACAGACAAAAAAATAGGCACACAGTGGGAAAAAAACACAAAATGTCAACTTTAATCTCGAAATTTCCACTTTAATCACATAGTTTATTTTGTCATTAAAGTAGAACATCATAAAGCTCATTTTAAAATCATTTAATTTACTAGTTCTCAGATCCCATCGCAACTAAAGCAGAACATTAAATACTTTGTTTTGTATTTGATCTTCTATGTGCTGTATGTGTGAATCACTACATGCTTCAGGGCTTTCTCTTCTTCTGACAGGACACAGAATCCATTACATTTGTGATATTACAGCTCTCCGAATAATTAAAATACTGAGATGTATACGTGATATCATTTCATGATGATAGGAGTTAAATTATGTTATAAAACATGAGAACACGGTGGTGCAGTGATTGTTCATGTCTCACGCAAGATGCTTGCTGCACCATGCGTGACCTTCGATGAAATAATTTATTTTAGCAGTAGCCTCTTTCAAATGTACTAACCCCCACTTCCTGCCCTTACTTTTCTTTCTCCAAATACCCAATCGCCTCACAATCAGCTCTGTAATAGACGTTAAGCCATCTGTAAGCTTAGAACGCCGATCCTTCAGAACTTTTAAGGAGCATTGAAATATCTTTGTAGTACATGTTTAATTACTCTCTCCATCTATCCTTCCAGTGTCGCGCCAGCACAAGCAAGAATACAGTGCGAGGCAAGAACAATCCGTGAATGGAGTGCAAGCTCCTAGCTAGCACTGCAACACCGTGTTCTGGCATGTTTAATTATTAACAGTATACTGTAGATTACTGCGGTGGGCTGGCGCCCTGCCTGGGGTTTGTTTCCTGCCTTGCGCCCTGTGTTGGCTGGGATTGGCTCCAATATAGATTATTTAAATGAAGTTAAAGTTTTATCTGTATAATATAATAAACATATTTTGCTGCATTTCATCTTAAAAATGATATCATCATCATATGTAAATACGCGCTTTATAAAGTGGCTCAGGTTGTGCAATATTATAACTGTAGTGGAAGTTTACAGTGTGGTAATTCTACTCATAAGTACAAACAGTTCTATAAGGAGCACTTGATTTAGTGCGTTTATAGTTCTTGGGATGAAACTGTTTCTGAACCGCGAGGTCCGTACAGAGAAGGCTTTGAAACATTTGCCGTGTGAAAGCAGTTCAATAGACAGCCTGGATGAGAAAGCGTGCGCTTGATGCTGTATACCGATAATTGTCTTTCTCAGATTCTGTAGATCTTTGATTCCTCACTCAGATACAGTGATATAAATACTCTGAGTGGTGCAATGAGAGTAATATGGAAAAAGATGATCCGCTGTTGCATCCCCTAATGGGAGCAGCTGAAAGAAGAAGAAGAAGAAGAAGAAGAAGAAGAAGGTGCAGTGAGAGTAACAACGCTAAAGCAGCTATTGTATTTAGAAAAGTATGACCATTCCGTGGACCATTATATTGTTACTGGTTAATTACAATCAGATGCATTAAACTAATAAACAATATGCGGTTAATTTCAGTTTACAGTCAACCCTTGTTTATCGCGGTTAACCCGTTTCAGACTCTGCTGCGATAAAGGAATTTCCGCGAAGTAGGATTCTTTATTTATATATCGAATATTTTCTCAGTTAGAGCATAGAAAACCTGTTTACGACCTTCTAAATACAGTACATTTTCTAACATTATTAGAGCCCTCTAGACATGAAATAACACCCTTTAGTCAAAAGTTTAAACTGTGCTCCATGACAAGACAGAGATGACAGTTCCATCTCACAATTAAAAGAATGCAAACATATCTTCCTCTTCAAAAGAGTGCGCATCAGGAACAGAGAATGTCAGAGAGAGAGAGAGAGAGAGAGAGAGAGATAGAGAGAGAGAAAAGCAAACAATCAAAAATCAATACGTGCTGTTTGGGCTTTCAAGTATGCAAAGAACTGCACGGGAAGCATATAATATATCTTTGAGGAGTTTTATTTAATATGTAATACGTGCTCTGATTGGGTAGCTTCTCAGCAATCTTGCAAAGTGTCCCTTGTATGAAATCAACTGGGCAAAGCAACTGAGGAAGCATGTACCATAAATTAAAAGACCCATTGTCCGCAGAAATCCGCAAACCAGCAAAAAATCTGTGATATATATTTAGATATGCTTACATTTAAAATCTGCAATAGAGTGAAGCCACAAAAGTCGAAGCACAATATAGCAAGGGATCACTGTATTTATAAAGCCACGTCAGGGATGTGGATCTGAAAAAGAAAGGATAACCACATAGGAACAGTAGCACTGCTTTGACGCTGGGTGCCACCAGTTTGCCAAACTGAGCGGAGAACTTGCGTACGCCAGGGTATGAAGTACCATGGAAATTTGCGTGGCTTTACGCCAAGTTTAGGTTTTATACATCACGATTTGAACATGGAAATGTTCTTATGCAACATTTTTGTGCGTACCACTGTTTATACATGAGGCCCCTGGAGAGCGCTAAGGCTATATTCACATTACAAGCATCATTGCTCAATTCTGATTTTTCGCTCAGATCACATTTGCCTATTTTCATGGTTCACAGTCATTAAAATGTGACTATAGTAATTGTAATATGAATGTATCTGTTGTCCAAAATGGCACACATGCACACATTGATACTTTTGTATCTGTGTATCCAGCAACAAAAAACATCATAATTGTGAGGTAAGTCGTGGTATTAAAACCAACAAAAATGGATACACTAGGAGCTAGATTAGTCATTGCTTTTTTCTCTGGAGGATGGCAAACAGTTTGTCGACTGTACATGATGAGGTTCAGAGGACAAAAATAAAGCCAGAAGTCTAGCTTTTGCTGTTTTCATAGTTATTGCTGGCACTGTTGTACCAAGAGATGTGTGGGTACGAGAAAGGAGTGAGCAAAAACATAATAATTATGATCTGATGATTCTTATTCGTATTGACTGGCCACAAATTGGATGCAAACCTAGACTAACATTCGAAAGTGACTCAAATCTGATTTGAAAAGATCGGATTTCCGTGTCCACACACCCCTGAAAACATCAGATTTGTGTCACATTAAGGCAAAATATTAGACTTGAGTCTCTTTGACCTAAATTTTGGGGTTGGGGTTGAATATCTCCTAAAGTAGATGGTGATCCCAAACACTGAGAAGTACAAGCAGATTCTCATCTATCACCAGGTACCATCAGGGAGCCAGCTGATTGGTCCCAGCTTCCGTCTACACTTGGACAATAACTCCAAACACATGGCCAAAGTGATCAAGAACACTCTTCAGCAAAAAGAAGGACAAGGAGTTCTTAATTTCATGGTATATGGTCTCCAAAGAGCCCTGATCTCTAAATTATCATGGCTGTCAAGACAGGCACAAATGGAGTCCCCAAAGTCATTTCTTCAAAATGTTTTAAATAGAATACACAGCCAATTTCTTATAAAGCTGCACAACAGTGCACTGAAGAGAATTAATGAAACTTTGAAAGAAAAGGGTTGTGTCACCAAATGTTGATTTGATTTAGTTAAATACTGTTTTTTTAGAAATGTTGTACTTAATTATTTTTGAAAGCATCTTCACTTTACAGATTTTCTACATGTGCTTCAAAAAATGTGCTAAGCTCTGTAGCTTGGAGAATAAAAAAAATTACCCTTACAAACTTCCTGTACTTTTGAATGCTTGAGATGTATTATTATATATTGAGTATGTATGCTGTCTTAGAAAATCATCATCATTGTCAATCAGTTGAGACAAGAATGACACCCATCAAGGCTATTTATGTCACCTTAAATAAGTAAGGAATCCAATACTTGAGCTACAGATCTTAGAATCATACAGGCAAGAGACTTGTTTTAGGAGCTTGGATAAAGATGTCTGTTAAATAAAGAGTAACAAATACAAATTATCATAAGAGCAAAAAGTCTAAAGCCCTATCATTAAAAAATGTACAACATTTCCAAAGGGAATCCCTAATCAAAACATTGATTTAACTTAATGTTCTTATTACTGCAGAATGCCTTTATGTCTCATTCATGTCTTAATAGCTGTGCAGGCAAAGCTCCAAAGTTAACAATGTTCTGGGTAAGTACTAAAAACAACCCTCAAAACAATACTTCTTCTGCTGCCAATTACCAGCTATTTAATATCTCAATCAAAGATGAAATGTGCACAAAAATCTCTATCCTTTTTCTTTTAGGTATATCTTTTCTTTGATGCCACCTACACAGACCATTTTATTCCCACATAACCTAATTGAGGATCATAATTAAATGACTCTGGAAACCTGGTTAATATGAAGAATAATATCTGCTTGATTGTATTTTAAAAATTCAAAAGAAAGGAGTTCTGTATTTTTATTACTTACACCCATGCCTTGAAATTTCTTTTATTGAATTGGTCTAAAAGTCTCATGGAGCACATCAGCACAAACTGCACAGCTGTTAAGTATGCTGAAATGTACTGCGGCCATTAACTAAGCTGGAAATCCCTACCTGCCATCCCATTGAAAATCTGCTAACTACTCTTCCACTATAGTGTTTTCTGCACAAGGACTTATACTTCACAAACTGTCCATTCATCCTAGTTAGGACTGGAGAGAGTGGGGGCTAATTCAAGAAGCTCTGAGTGAAAGGAAGGAACTTACACCTCTCCATCCTGGGGCACACTCACCCACATTCTCTCAAAGCAAGTCAATTCGGAGTCATTAGTACTCAAAGAAATCCACACAAACTGTAATCCAACTCTGAGCCACACAGTTGCATAATACATGGTAGCTGCAGGAGAGTTTAGACACATTATAATTTTTCACCTTTTTAGGCATGGGGTCGTAATTTGTCCAAACTCAAGCTGCTAAGTTGATGGTTTGGTGCCATCAAATACACAATGTATGTTACAGAGACACTATCAATGAAATGCATCACAGTGACACACTGAGTTGGTTTCTATTCTTTGTCTGATGCCTACAACAACACAGTTATTATGTAATTGGTCTATAGCTCAGTTAGAATTTGAGTCCAGAATCTAAACAGAACAGTCAGAAAACTAAGAGTTTACTGAGGTTGAAGACATTTACCTGTGTCTTTAATGCTACTGTCTCATGGCTCCAATGGAATGGTTTAAAATTCTAGCTTGGTCATTGTCTGAGTGAAGTTTGGACATTCTATCTGTGTTATTTTCAGCTTTTCTCCAGGAACTCTATTTTTTTCTCATGTATTCCTAAAATGTGCACATTCTGTTAATAGGATGTGGGAGAGTGGTTGAGTGTACCTGTGATGGACTGGTACCCCATGCAAGATTTGTTCCTTCCTTGTGCCAAACATTATACAGAATAAGGTCTCCTGGTCCTCTTTCAACCTTCAGGCAGAATACATTGCATATCATTCTGTGTGGTTTGCCTCCTTCTGGCTGTCAGCTTATTGTCCAAATTGACCAAATGGCCTTTATCTCAAGGTCCAAGTATAAATCCTGGGTTTAAACCTATTTGCACAATGCTTGCTAATGTATTACACAGTTGTAATAAATAAAATCTTGAAATGTTTCTCTTTTCAATCTGTTTGCATAATGCAATGAATCAATTTGTTGATTATCTGTCAATTGATCAAATTGTAAGGTGTCATGTGTGTGCACTTGGGAGGCAACTACCTGGTGATGGTAGTCACCAAGGTAAGTAAACCTCTCGACAAAGTCGACACTCTCTCCGCAGACAGACACATTGCTTATGGCTGTGCCTAAGAGGTCATTAAAGGCCTGGATCTTGGTTTTTATCCAGGACACTCGCAAGCCCAGACACTCAGACTCCTCACTCAGGCTCTCGAGCGCCCTGATCAGAGCCTCCATTGACTGCATGAAGATCACAGCATCATCAGCAAAGTCAAGATCCGTGAATCTTTCTTTACCAACAGATGCCCCACAGCCGCTGGACCCCATGACCTTGCCCAACACCCAGTCCATACAAACATTGAACAGAGTAGGAACAAGAACACACCCCTGATGAACCCAAGAATCAACTGGCAAAAACAGAGACTCTGCCTCCACTCTACACAGCACTCAGAGTACCAGTGTACAGGCCGTTCACGATATCCAGCAACCTTGAGGGGATCCCATGAACCTTCATGATATCCCACAGGGCAGCTCAATCAACTGAATCGAACACTTTATGAAAATTGACAAAGGCTGCAAAGAAACTCTGCCAATATTCACGTTTGTGCTCCACGAGAACCCTCAGTGCCAGGATGTGGTTAATGGTCGACTTCTTAGGCATAAAACCAGACTGCTCCAGTTGCTTGTTGGTGAGCAAGTGATCACGGATTCTATTTAGGACAAACCTAGCAAAAACCTTACCCGGAACTGAGAGCAGTGTTATCCCCCTGTAGTTGCCACAATCCAGGTGATCACCCTTCCCATTCCAGATAGGGACAACAAGTCCCGTTTTCCAGTCAGTTGGGGTGACACCAGTCTCCCAAACAGAAGCAAAGATTGCTTGCAATGCCAGGAGGACAGCCTTACCACCAGCCTGGAGAAGTTCAACCCAGATACCACAGATCCCTGCAGCATTGCCTCCCCTCAGCTGGTTTACCCTGTGCAATCTCAGTGAGTTTGGGTGGTTCACAGCTAATTGGAGGATCATCCTCAAGAACCGTGGACCCAGAGATATCCAATATCCTAGCCAGAGGATCAGCTTTGAATAGCTGCTCAAAGTAGCCAGCTCAGCGGGTCACAACTGCAGTGTCATCCGTAAGGACCATTCCATCAGCCACCCTAATTGCGACACTCCAAGGAATAGATTTGGATGTGCCTAATACTTTGATTCCTCTGTAAATAGGACGTGGGTCACTAGACCACAGATGGTGTGTCACTTGCTCACAGATTCCTCTAACAAACACCTCTTTATTTGCCCTCAGAACCCTCACAGCTGTCCTTCTTAGTTCCCAGTACAGACCAGAGTTGCCATTGAGCCATGCGCTGCGACTCCTCTCAGTGATATCCAGGGTGCCCTGCAAGATGAAACACCTCCTGGAACACCAGTAACACCGACACAACCCTCAGCAACCTTCAGGGTCTTGTCATGGAAGGTCTCCCACACCACATTAGGATCGGCAGTCGCACCCAAATCTGCAAGTTCCTCACACAAACTGTATGCAAACTCATTAGAAACAGCCTCATCTTGGAGTCTTGCCAAGTCCAGGCTTATTTTCCTAGTAGGTGGTAACTTACTGGACCTAAGCTGGATCTTCAGAGTAGTAACAACAAGTCTATGGTTTGAATTCACAAACTGGGCACTTTTGTAGACCCTGCAGTTTTTCAAGAACCTTCAGCATCTACCCATGAGGATGTGATAGATCTCCTTCACTGCACCACCAGTATTTAAGTACCAAGTCCAACAATGCGGCTCACGGCGCAGGAACCAGGATCCAGCAATTCTCAGCCCCTGACCTTTTGTAAAATCAAGGAACATGGAGACACTTTCACCATGGTCACCAGATCCATGGGGACTGAGACAATCTTCAAAGCCAGCCCTGTCAGTGCCAGTGGTTGCATTAAAGTCACCCATGACAAGAGGAGTGTCACCTCGTGGGAACCCATCAACCACTGAGCGAAGTTGCAAATAAAATGTCTCCCTCACTGAGACATTACTCACTGCAGTCGGAGCATACACCGAGACAACAGACAAGGCACCCTGGGAGTGTCGTAATCTGAGTATCATAATACGTTCGTTTAAAGGAGTAACATCGGACACCATTGGAAGAAGCCAATCCATTACAGCAACAGTTACTTCCCAATTATGACAGCCATCAGAGCAACCAGACCAATAAAAGGTGTATCCAACTACAGAGATCTGGCCAGTCCCTGGTCTGTACACCTCAAAGAGTGCCGCCACTGAAATGTGGAGCTTACGCAGCTCCTCTGACAGCAGAGGAAGATGATCATAATGCCGGAGAGACAAGATGCTCCATGCGCCTACAGGGATGCGCTGCCTTAAACTAGGACCCGAGTGCTGCCGTGCAGTGGACAACGTCTTAGCACCACACCAGTTCTGATCCCCAACAGACCTGACCCAATTGGCTCTCCGATGGTTTTGACTTTTCCAGGGATGGGGCTTCCAAGGGCTTTCCTCCATTCCCTTCATGAGGTGAGCAGCAGAGCTACTTCAGCGAAGAGCAAAAAGGAGTCCTTTCTGCCATCTCACAGCTGTATGAAGTTTTTTTTATTTAAAGTGGCTGGATTACCAATGTAATTTGACGTTAATCTGCATTCGGCCCTGCAAGTGGTCCTAAAAGAAGCAGTTTTTTTTTTCTTATACAGGGCCATGGGATGTGCCCCAAATCCTTTTCTGTGTTTTCATCCTTACAAAGGATAAAGAACGTTATGTGGCAATGCCCTTTTTTGTAACAAGACCTTAACAAACACTTGTTTGGGTCTTCATAACACTTACAATGCATCAGTAAAGTGTTTATTCATCTCTGCAATGAGACCTACTAACTAAACTTCACTTTGGAGTGGTCGGAGGCAGCTTAACTGAGACACATCGTCATTTGTTATTACATATTCAATATAAGACCTGTGAATCCTTCATATTACCATCATGTCACTATGGCACACTGCACAGAGATGAGTAAACACTTTAAAGATGCTATTTAAGTGTTATGAAGACCAAATTAAGCAAGAATAGTGAATGAGTAAAAGATGAATTTTGCAGTACCCAAACTAAAGGGTTACCCAAAAATGATCTTTTCTTGAAATTTAATCAGGACATGGCTCACACAAAACGATTCAATGGCAACTCTTCCATTTTTTCATTTTAAATGGCTCAATTTTAGTGGTAAAGTCTACATCATACACTTTGTGTGTAATTTCTAATTTTTTTTTAATCTTTTATCATAGAAAATGTCATTGCAGATTAGACAGACTTTGAATGCAAAAGCACAAAAATAATCACACTTTTGTTCCTTGTAATAATGATAAGATTTCTGTCTCTTTGTTTTAATTTAGCTAAAAATGAGCCCTCTGAAACTGTTGCCCATTATGTCTTGCTTCATAACAGGAGTAACAACATAACAAAAGTTCTTAGAAACACTGAACTCCATCATCCAGTAACTGGGCAGCAAAGACTTTTACCATGGACCAAACACATAAAGGGGCAGTAAAATGTATGGAAGCATCTGCACAGAATGCATTGAATGGCTATTAAAAATGACTAATAAAAAAGTAAATTGTCAAACTGTCCACTTATTAATAATTTTTCACGAAAACTTTTCTTTTTGGCAATTAACTCACAAACACTCCACAACTGACCTACTTGGTTGGGCAGCCCTGTTTTAAATTAAGGGCAACAAGTGATTGTCTTTAGATTGTATGCTTTCTTTTCTGATCTCTAGTCCACTAGTGTGACAGCTGAGATGCACTCTTAAAAATAAAAGGTTCTTTAATGGCACCTTATTATTCTTTACAGAGTCGTGTGATTTCTCATAGAGCTATTGCTTTACAAAGCATTAGGACATTCCGGGAAGGGATCTCTACATATAAAGTTGATTCTTTGTGCTTTGAAAAGTTCCCAATTTGCAGAAAAAAACCCAGAATTCTTTAATGTCTGGTAGGCTGTCTAGTGAGATGCCAACAGAATAAGAAAATCTAAACATAGTCTGTGTAACTGTTTGCAGCAAGAGTCGTTTTTAAAATTATGACCTATTAGTATCTCACAAATCTGTTACTTTCTCTTCATGGTTATTTACTGGAAGGAGTCTGCTATGGATCTAAGTAAATGAAGGTTCTTTCCAGAACCTTCATGTGGATCAGTTTTGGGAACCAAAAATGGCTCCCCTATGGCCTCACTCTGAAGAACCTCTCTGGTACCTGTGTTTTTAAGAGTGTGCAAGCTTCACCACTCTTCCTTCACCTACATTTGGGATTTTTGTGAGATTTTTGAAATTGCATAACTTACCCAGAAAGAGAACTTTAGGACCTGCTAAGATTGCATGGCCAAAGTATGTATTCCCCATTTTTATTTAGTGGCTGAAACATTGGGAACTCTTAAGAAAATAAAAACAGATAATTCCATGTAGATGTATTTTCTGAATGAATTAAGCAAATTATTTTCCAACATAGACTCTGGCCTCTCAATCCTGAACTGGATCAAGGGAGTTTGACAATGTGTGAAATTTCTATTAAGTTATGAATAAAACAGCAAGGAGACCTTATTTACATTAAAAAATGTTGACTGTATTTTTGTCTTTGTCTGTTTTCCAATCGTGCATAAATGACTAAACCAATTTTCACTCAGTTCTGCCTGTTCGTTTCTGTGGGCCCAACTTAAAATAAAGGCTATAGGGTGTATCTGGGAAAGGGGTTTTAGAGGAGCTGGGGGCTTGCAACCCCAAAACCAGTGCTGACACAGTGACTGATGGGAGGACACTATTATAAATATGAATGAAGTTTTGTACCAATCACAGTAGTACGTTATCTAAGACCGCAGGCACAGCATTTTCTTCTCATATAATTTAGATAACAATTTAATTGATAGATAGATAGATAGATAGATAGATAGATAGATAGATAGATAGATAGATAGATAGATAGATAGATAGATACTTTATTAATCCCAAGGCAAAATTGTCTCACTGGATTTCTGCTTTTGTCTAAAAGTACAGAATTTTTTCACATCATAGATTATATTTAGTCATGTTGAATTTCAAAAAGACCATTTTTTCCCATTTATTTTCATCTAGACTCTCTTCATTGAAATATACAAGTCTGAAAGGGGTGTATGGTGTTGTTAAACCCTTAGGGTGCAATTTTCCTTTCTTTGCTTTATGGAGTCTACAGGTTCAATTATTCAAGAAACCATCAGGTTTATTAATGTAAGATTAAATATTTATTTGTGAAACCATACTAAATCAAGAAATACTTAGGAGTAGCATTCATGGTTTCAACTGAGCCACACGTTGCAGCAATTGTGAAATCGAATTAAACACAAAAGAAAAAATTCATGGCTCACAAGAGCAGAGAAATTCATATTTAGGGAAGTAATGCAGATGAATGATGAGAAAGAAGGGGCAACATTTAAAAAATACATGAACAGCTGTTTTCTTCACTTAACCCATTATTCAAATATACCCAGGCAGTGCTGGGTCCTTCCACTAGTCTTACATATAAACATCTACGTGTGGAAGTATGTGTATGTCTGTCTGTCCAGCCCAGAAGTGAGAGGTGAAGTCAGGGTAAGGGCTCCACCTCCGAGGAAAAAGAAACTCGCTTAGCTGCTAATAACAAAAGTGAGGCCAGCAATTCTTCAAAACGGCATCCCTTTTACTTTTCCTCCTGCTGCTAATACAGAAGTGAGGTGAGCATGGTGGCAAAACAAAACCTCTGAAGGAAGACGCTATTGCATAAACGATGCAAGCACGTCAGCAAAACAAAACCAGCTAGGACCGAGATGCCCAGAGTATTTCCTTTCAATTACCTGAAATCTCTACATTTACATTTTTTTCCTGATGATTTCAAAAGTTTCTAGGACCCCTGGCTTTTTACAGCATGGGCTTATACAGCTAGCAGTTGTCTATGAATATGTCTAGCAGGACTAGACAACAAGACCACAGTATCTGTGAGGCTGATTTTTGAGGAATATTTGACAGGAGATTCGGTCATGAGGACACCTCAACTTATTGATGATTCACCAGAAACAGTACAGAACATGATGTCAGCAAGGAACTTTGAAGTAAAGACATTACCAGTAAAAGGGAAAGATATGAGCTTGGATCATGATATCTGTGCATTGGTATTAGGTCCAAGATTAAAAAGAACAAACAGGATTTCCTCTACATTGTGAGCAAAGAGTCTCATCCATAATGGTTCACTGAAAACTCCACAAAACAGGATAATACATCTGAGGTACTATGGATAAACACCCCTCAAAATGGTTGACCATTTTTGTCAATGTCAATGTCAATTTATTTATATAGTACATTTAAAACAACATAGTAATGCTGTGGCCAAAGTGCTTTACAATAATACTGTAGAATAAAAGAAAAACAAAACAATTAACATAAAAACATAAATAGAAATAAAATATATGAACATAAAATAAAATACATAATAAATAGAAATAATGTTATATAATCACCAATGAGGAAACCATCAGTATTACTGAAGGTCATGGAATGCAAGTGAATAGAAATGAGTCTTTAATCTTGTTTTGAACAGTTCAATTGTAGACGACTCCTTTATGTGATGAGGTAAAGAGTTCCACAGCCGAGGAGCAGCAGATGCAAAGGCTCTGTCCCCCTTAGTTTTACACTTGGTACGAGGGACAACAAGAGACAACTGACCAGAAGATCTAAGCACTCTGGATGGCTGGTGTAAAACACACAATTCCGATAAATAGGCGGGAGCAAGCCCATGTAAAGATTTAAAAGCTTGCAACAAGATTTTAAAATCAATTCGAAAACTGACAGGCAGCCAGTGTAAAGAAGCTAAAATAGGAGAAACAGAGCGGCAGCATTTTGAATCAACTGTAACCTGTGTATAAGAGATTTGCTAATCCCAGAATACAGTGAGTTGCAGTAATCAAGGCGGGACAAAAATAAAAGCATGAGTAGCTTTCTCAAGATCTTTAGAAGATAAAAAAGGCTTGATCTTACCTAATAGACAAAGTTGGTAAAAGCAACTCTTGACTACAGAATTTACTAGTTTCTCAAAAGAGAGGTTACTATCAAAGGTAACACCAATATTGCGGACTTGAGGTTTGGACAGAGAAAGAGCCGAGAAGTTCAAGACCAATTTGGGCTTTAAATGATGAACCCACTATAAGCTCCTCTGTTTTATTTTGATTTAGATCAAGAATATTATTAGCCATCCAGGATCTTAGTTCAGACAGACAGTTATGGAGCTGATTTGTTGCAGAGTTACAGATGGGAATATAAAGCTGTGTATCATCCGCATAGCAGTGAAAAGAAATGCTAAATTTCCTAAAAATAGCTCCAATAGGGTGAAAGTATATAGAGAATAAAATAGGACCTAAAATGGATCCCTGAGGAACACCACATTTAAGAGGAGCAGTAGATGAAAAAGAGGAATTTAAAGTCACTGAAACGTGTCTACCAGTTAGATATCACCTGAACCAGTTAAGAGCAGCCCCTTTAAGCCCAACAAGATGTTCAAGCCGCATAAGCAATATTTCATGGTCAATGGTGTCAAAGGCAGTGGACAGGTCAAGGAGGAGAAGGACTGCCGCATCACCTGAGTCAGTAATAAGAGAGATGTCGTTGAACACTTTCAGGAGTGCCATTTCAACACCATAACGCCTAAAACCAGATTGGTTGATCTCAAATAAATTATTGGAGTTAAGGTGATGGACCAATTGATTATAAATAATTCTTTCTAGAACTTTAGCCAGAAATGGCAGTTGGGAAATTGGATGAAAATTTGGTTAAAACTCCAGGATCAAATTCTGCCTTTTTTAGACGGGGACAGACTGCAGCATGTTTAAAAAATGAGGGCACAACCCCCGCAATAATAGAGTCTTTTATAATCGCTAGTAAGGATGGGCCCATCACATCAAAGGCTTCCACTAAGAGATGTTGTGGTACAATATCGAGGAGGCTGGAAGCTGGTTTAATGGTGTCAATAGTTCTTTTTAGCTGTGAACGTGAGACTTGATTAAAGGAATCTAGAACAATGTCATGATTAACAGTAGGTTAATCAGTAGGTAAGTTTATATTTAGTTTTTAACATCTATTTAATATCTATTATCATATTTTTAACTTCTCATAGTGTAAAGAGCACAGAATATGGGTCAACTAAATCTTCACCATGATGTTCACAGCACTTTTCTAAAGAATCCTTCAAGCTAGAGTATTTAGTCCAAACAGACAAAGATTCTGTCAGTTTGTAATGGTATGGGCCCATCTTCCTGTGATATTGTGCGTGCATATGTCTTTTTAGTAAGAAGGGTAGTGCTAAGCAATGCTTGATAGGTTTCACTGATTAACTGCATCTTGTGAGCTGTTTTTGCTACCCATTGGCAGCTTGCCAAGATGGCAATGGACCCCATTCTCAAACCATAAGTTGCCACCCTCTGGTTTGGCAACAACAACAACTATATTTTCAGTTAACATAACTGAATTCAACAAGAATTTATGTTAACCACTCCATCCACAGTGCATGCTGTGTCTCAGCTTAAAGTATGAAACATCATTCTTCCTGCGCAGTCGATGCTTTTGTTAGTTTGTGTGACAAATGATATAAACTGTAACTGTGGTGGCCCAGTGCCCTACAAAATGCCTTCGTATTGTAGTTTCAACCTTTTCGGACCTTCCCTGTTTGTCCTATAAAATTCTAAGTGTCACACAAAATCTGTATTTAACAACTAGCATCAAAAGGCAACAATAAATGAGTGGAACAAGATAAAGCACATGAAACTGGATGAATACTTGAGATATGCAGCTATTCAGTGTAAGTGCCTAGTATAATTTTAGCTTTATAACCCTATGCCTTCATTTCCAACTGTTTCTGTTCACGCAAATTCAATTTATACAGTATTACAGAGTGTTGACTGAAACACTAAATATATTGCTAGATGACACTTACGGTCACTTTTGCCTATCAACATTTTATGTATTCAGCCATCAGGATCCAAAGTGTTTCATTCCCGCAAGCAAATCTGCAGGGGAATTCCATCATGCAAATCATAGTTTACAAATAAAATTCATGGCATTTTTCACTTTTGTCATCCAATTTTTTTGTAGGGGCAATGAAAGCCCTGCTGTTGATTTGATTCTTGTATTTCATTGTAGTAATGTGTAGATTTTATACATAAATTGCTCAAAAAAATTAAAGGAACACTTTGAAAACACATCAGATCTCAATGGGGAAATAAAAATCCTGCTGGATATCTATACTGATATAGATTGGGTAATGTTTTAGGAATGAAAGTATGCCACATCGTTTGATGGAAATGACAATCAAAGTGGAAAAAATGATACAACTGGCTAGTCCATTTTGCAGAAATTTCATTGAGGCAACTCAAAATCGTATTCAGTAGTTTGTATGGCCCCCATGTGCTTGTATGCATGCCTGACAATGTCTGGGCATGCTCTT
Organism: Polypterus senegalus; assembly: GCF_016835505.1. NCBI lineage: Eukaryota > Metazoa > Chordata > Cladistia > Polypteriformes > Polypteridae > Polypterus > Polypterus senegalus. Next base: position 84,843,557 of record NC_053161.1, read on the forward strand.
AATGAGATGATGGATGGTGTTCTGGGGGATATCCTTCCAGATCTGGGCCTGGGCATCACTGAGCTACTGGACAGTCTGAGGTGCAACCTGGTGGCGTCAGATGGACCGAAACATAATCTACCAGAGTTGTTCTATTGGATTTAGGTTAGGTGAGCATGGGGGCCAGTCAATGGTATCAATTCCTTCTTCCTCCAGGAAATGCCTGCATACTCTTGCCACATGAGGCCAGGCATTGTCGCACACTAAGAGGAACCCAGGACCCACTGCACCAGCATAGGGTCTGACAATGGATCCAGGAATTTCATCCCGATACCTAATGACAGTCAAGGTCCCTTTGTCTAGCCTGTAGAGGTCTGTGCGTCCCTCCATGGATATGCCTCCCCAGACCATCACTGACCCACCACCAAACCCGTCATGTGGAACAATGTTACAGGCAGCATAACATTTTCCACGGCTTCTCCAGACCCTTTCTCATCTGTCACATGTGCTCAGGGTGAACCTGCTCTCATGTGTAAAAAGCACAGGTCGCCAATGGTGGATCTGGCAATTCTGATATTCTATGACAAATGCCAATTGAGTTCTATGGTGCCAGGCAGTGAGCACAGGGCTCAATAGAGGATGTCGGGCCCTCAGGCAACACTCATGAAGTCTGTTTCTGATTGTTTGGTCAGAGACATTCACACCAGTGGGCTGCTGGAGGTCATTTTGTAGGGCTCTGGCAGTGCTCATCCTTGCCCAATGGAGCAGATACTGGTCCTACTGATGGGTTAAGGACCTTCTATGGCCCTGTCCACCTCTCCTAGAGTAACTGCCTCTCTCCTGGAATCTCCTCCATGCCCTTGATACTCTGCTGGGAGGCACAGCAAACCTTCTGGCAATGGTAGATATTAATGTGCCATCTTGGAGAAGTTGGACTACCTGTGCAACCTCTGTACAGTCCACGTATCCCTCATGCTACCAGTAGTGACACTGACTGTAGCCAAATGCAAAACTAGTGAAAAAACAGTCAGAAAAGATGAGGAGGGAAAAATGTCAGCGGCCTCCACATTTCTGTTTTGGGGGTCGTCTAGTGCACCTGTTGTTAATTTCAGTAACACCAAAGCAACTGAAATTGATTAACAGCTCCCTCTGCTACTTAACTGACAAGGTTAATATTCCAGAAGTTTCATTGACTTGATACTATACTCATATATATATGACTATCTCTCTCAGTCCCTTGCAGACATTTTCCGGGAAATCCAGCCTATTGCCAGCCCCAAGGATGACGTCACTTCTGGGCACAAGGACACCACTCCCAGTTCCGGCATAGATGACGTCATTTTCCTTCCAGCCCTTTAAAACTGCCATCTTGCCTCAGTACAGGCAGTTCTGTGGTGGACTCTAAACTAAGCACATCGTGCTATTTAAACCTACTTTTTGCAGCCGATTCAATTATACGGGTGGCTGCCCCAAATCTTTATGATGTCTTCGACTCATTCTTGTTACTATATATATATATATATATATATATATATATATATATATATATATACATATATATATTGTAACAAGAATGAGTCGAAGACATCATAAAGATAAAATATATATATAGTAAAATAATCACAAAAACGCAAAAAACTGTCAAAGGTTTGGGGGGTCCCCAATATACTGTTGCACAGAAAAAAAGGAAATTACATCTTTGCAGACTGAGTTCAAAAAGAACTAGAACAAAAGAAAATAAGGGTTGTATATATAGGTGTATCTGCAGGAAGTGATGTTATGAAGAGGCGTGATCTTGAGGTTTGAAGCCTGAAGTGATGTGTATGAAGAGGCGTGATCTTGAGGGTTGGAACTGGAAGTGATGTAATTGGGTCGTTTCTTCAGTTGTTCTGCTGGAGGAGAGGAAAGAAGAGTTAGAGGGCAGCATCAACCCCTAGTTTGGCAGGTAATTGGATCTATTTGAGGCCTTAAACTGTCTCCTAAGCTAACGTGTGTGACACAGCTCTCCCACCGCCCAGACCCATCAAGTCAGGTGGCCCAAACCGAGAGGACGTGAATCTGAGAAAGATCATTGGCATTGGCTTGGAGATAGTCTCTGCGATTAACAACCGAAAACCTGTAAGGCTGAAGGTCTAAAAACCACTGTGTGACACATGGGTTTGACTCCTTATGTATCGCCATCCACTGTAAAACAGCATGGTCAGTAACAAGGGTAAACTCATGGCCTAATAGGTAGTATCTCAGCTGTGTAATGGCCCATTTAATCGCCAAGGCCTCCTGTTTCAATGCCGCATACCTTTAACATCACAGGGTGTTCAACACCATCGATGATTTGGCTCAGCATGGCACCAAGACCTATGTCCGAAGCATCGGTCTGGAGAATGAAAGGCAAAAAAAATTAGGAGAAATTAATACAGGCGCTGAGGTTAGAGCATGCTTTAGGTCATGAAATGCAGAGTTAGCTTTCTCATCCCGTATCAATATATTGGGAGCCTTCTTCTTTGTCAAGTTTGTCAAGGGCACCGTTCTCTCAGAAAAACGAGGCATGAACCACAGGTAGTACCGCACCAAACCGAAAAAAGGCTTGGATCTTCTGCTTGGTTTTCAGATGGGCCAGCTCAGGATGGCTTCAACTTTGGAACACTGTGGTCGTACTGTACCCCTGCCCACTTAACCTAAATATTTGGCCTCGTTAAGCACAAAAAAATATTTCTTGGGATTGATTTGAAGGCCGGCTTTACCAAGTGTTCGAAGCACAGCTTGAACCTGCTCTATGTGTTGCTTCCATGTGCCGGAATAAATGAGTAGGTGAGTAGGTGGTGTTATAGGAATTGTGGGGCCATAGGACTTTATCTACCAGGCGTTGGAAGGTGGCCAGTGCCCCGTCCAATTCAAATGGAAGTACACAATATTGCCAGTGTCCACTAGGGGTATTAAACACGGTTTTTGGCTTTGCGGATTCCGTTAAAGGAATTTGCCAATACCCTTTGGTCATGTCAAGTGTAGTCTGATATTTCGCACTCCCTAGCTTCTCGAGGAGGTCATAGACACAGGGCATAGGATAAGTGTTGAATTGGAATACTTGATTAAGCTGACAAAAGTCATTGCAGAACCCCTAACTCCCATTTGGCTTACCAACCAAGACTATCGGGCTGGACCAGGAACTATGGCATTCCTAAATCACACCTACATTCCAACATTCTCATGATCTCAAGTTCCACTTCTGCTTTTTTTCACTTTCGGGAGGCAATAGGGGCATTCCCTGACTATCCCTCCAGATTCAGTGATTATATCGTGCGCAATCACTGACTATCTCTGGAACTGTCAGGATTACTGACTCCAGCTTCTGTTTCTGAGAGGGCATCAAATTGGGGACGAACTTAAGTGAGAATTTGTGAGTGTAATAAGAGTGGGGCTGAGAGGGAACAGGGTCAACCTCCCTGTCCTTTCATGGTTTCAGAAAATTGACATGATAAATCCACTTGGCTGGACGTCAATTAGGTTGTTTAACCAAATAGTCGGCCAAGCCTTTATGCTCCTTAACTTTGTAAGGTCCTTGCCAATGGACCAGTAATTTGGAGTAGGAGGCAGGTACTAGAACCATGACATGGTCACCAGGGCGGAACTCCCGATGGGTTGTTCCTGATTGTAACACCAGGCCTGAGCTACTTGTACTTTCTCCATATTTTCTTTTAGTATAGGTTGACTTTTTTCCAATCAATCGTGAAATTGAGTGATATATTCTAAAATATTAGTAGCCTCTTCTTCCCAGCTTTCTTTGAAGATATCTAATAGTCCCCGGGGTTGACGTCTATATAATAATTCAAAAAGGGAAAATCCTGTAGAGGCTTGAGGAACCTCCAGATAAATGAAAAGAACTAAAGGAAGTAAATGATCCCAGTTTCTTCCATCAGTGTTGACTACCTTACTTAGCATTTGTTTGAGGGTCTGGTTGAACCACTCCACGAGACCGTCAGTTTGAGAATGATATACTGCGGCTTTTAAATGCTTAAATCTGAGTAATTTGGCAACTTACCTGAATGTGTCCAAGGTAAAAGGCATCCCTTGATCTGTTAAGATTTCTTTAGGAATGCCTACCCGCACATAGACCCCTACTAGTTCTCATGCGATATTCTTAGAATTAGCTGTCCATAATGAGACAGCTTCAAGAAAATGAGTAGCATAGTCCACGAGAACCAGTATATATTTATGTCCTCGGGCCGAGGGTTCGATGGGTTCCACAATATCGACCCTGATACATTCAAAAGGGATGTCAATAAGTGGAATGGGAATTAAAGGAGCAGGGTCCCTCCTAGGAATCTGTTGTAACTGACATTCTGGGCAGGAACTACAAAAACAACGGACCTCCTTGTTAATTCTGGGCCAATAAAAGCGGAGCTTAATTCTCTCTAAGGTTTTGTCGGCTCCCAAGTGGACGCCCTGGAGGTGGGTATGAGCTAGTTCACAGATGTGCCACCGGAAGGTCTGTGGTACTAGCAAAAGCGACCTCACCTCCCCCTCGTGTACCCATTGTACTCTATACAATAAATCATTGTTAATAATAAAGTGCAGCCCATTAGGTATGAGAAGGTTAGTGCACTGGCCATCTACGAAGAGTACTGCATTTCTAGCAAATTTCACTCCACTGCTCCCATTTGATGGAGGCCGGCATTTGTCTAAACTAACAAGTTAGTGAAGTTAGTGAAGTTAGGGGATCAGCGGTGACCTCAATGGGCTGAGTTTCTAACAGGACTTGTTGACAGAAGATGACGCGTTTGCATGCTCTGTCTCAGTTTCCACTCTGTCAGATTGAATCCTTGCGTGATCCTTTAATGCTGGCGGATTACACTGAGTGGAGACAATTTGGGAAAGTGAATCTCCATCCATAATTAGACCCAAATTTTCTTCGAGGGTAATGGTTGTGTTACTGATTTTTCTGTTAGACCAGTCTCTTCCTAATATCATGGGAAATGGTGGATTTCAAAGGATCCCTACCTGCATTGTTTGAATATTGCCCTCATAACTGATGACACAAGAGGTGGACCTATACCACCTTGTTTCCTCATGTATGCAGGTTAGACTGGTCTTCCCTTTAAACCAGTATTGCGGTAGCACGTTCCAGCAAGCTACGATGGAAATGTTGATGCTGGAGTCTATTAATGCTGTAAGTTTAAACCCATTAACCACCACCACTCCTGTACAAGGACACAACAAGGGGTTAGCAACTGCACAATACCTTCCTCCTCTCACCATTCTCTGTACCATAAGCCCCAACCGGGTTTGGTGAGTGGACCATTCTGAACACTTAGCTTGGTAGGCCACTCGATGATGTTCAATGATCCCGGCCAATTTGTTCTTGTCTTGAAAAGGCTGCCGATGGACCAGCTGGGCAAGAAAATCCAACAAGGCATTTATTGAAAGGTCACACGCTACTTGCTCCACGATTTTCCAGACGCATTATCCAGTACCCAGCCATCCCCCAGATCTTATATGTTTGGGGCTAGGTGGAGTGAGCAGGATCATATATATATATATTGTAAAATAAGCACAAAAAAACTGTCAATGGTTTAGGAGGATTCCCCCATATACTGTTACACAGAAAAAAGAAAATGATGAGTTCAAAACAGAACTGGCACAAAAGAAAATGAGGGTAGTATATATAGGTGGATCTGCAGGAAGTGATGTGTAGGAAGAGTTGTTCTGCCGAGAAAGAGGAAAGAAGAGTTAGAGGGCAGCACCAGCCCCCAGCCCAGCAGGTAAATGCATCTATTTGAGCCCGTAAACTGTCTCCCACATATATACATTGTCACACACATGCACTTGGCAGAAGGTTGGTAGGCTCAAATGTGGTTGCTCAGCTGGAGCAATGGTTGGTGCTGTCACTTAACTATCTCTTTTTTTGTTGCCCTGCAGACCAGCTAAAGAACCAAATAAGCAGTGATGTCACCATAAACCTACCCTCTGATAATGTCACTTTCATGATGATGACTTCCTCCAGAAGCCACCAACCACAGATGTCATTTCTTCTTCCGGCCACCCTGGACCATTTCCTTCTTGTCTTTGCCATGTAGAAGCCTCTGTCTGCCTCTTGTACTTAGTTCTGTTTTGAGTTTGTTTGTTTTCATTGCTGCTTTTCAGTATACGGGGTGGCCATCCCCCCAAAACTTTTTGAGTCTCCTGCTCTCATTTATTCAGTATAAAAATGTATATACAGTATATACTTGAGAACTTTGTATGTAAAATCAACATGACAGACAGATGCTTGACAACTAGTACAGTCGGCCCTCGTTTATCACGGTTAATCAGTTCCAGACTCTAACATGATAAATGAATTTCCACGAAGTAGGATTCTTTATTTATAAATCGAATATTTTCTCAGAGCATAGAAAACCTGTTTAAAACCTTCTAAATACGTTTTTTTAACATTATTAGAGCCCTCTAGACATGAAGGTGAAAATCCGTGAAGTAAAAACCATACGTTTATATTGTTATTTTTATATTGACACGCTTGGGTCACAGATTTGCACAGAAACACAGGAGAGACAAGGACTTTAAAACACTGCAAACAAACATTTGTCTCTTTTTCAAAAGTTTAAACTGTGCTACATGACAAGACAGAGATGACAGTTCCGTCTCACAATTAAAAGAATACAAACATATCTTCCTCTTCAAAGGAGTGCATGTCAGGAGCAGAAAATGTCAGAGAGAGAGAGAGAGAGAGAGAAAAGCAAACAATCAAAAATCAATACGTGCTGTTTGGAATTTTAAGTATGCAAAGCACCGCGCGGGAAGCATATCGTAAATCATTGGGGAGTTTTATTTAATACGTAATAAGTACTCTGATTGGGTAGCTTCTCAACCATCCGCCAATAGCGTCCCTTGTATGAAATCAACTGGGCAAACCAACTGAGGAAGCATATACCATAAATTAAAAGACCCATTGTCCGCAGAAATCTGTAAACCAGCAAAAAATCCGTGATATATATTTAGATATGCTTACATATAAAATCCGCAATGGAGTGAAGCTGCGAAAGTCGAAGCACGATATAGCGAGGGATCACTGTATATGGAAACATGTAAACTTAGGCATGTTAAGAGAAGTTCACATAGAAAACAAAAATTCATTGTTTGCCTTTGCAAAGGTGTGAATCTAGCTTGAGGCTACTGATCTTAGCAAGGATGGTGACACTAAAGACAGATATGCTGAACACTGCAACAATACAAGCACTTGGCAGATATGTTATTATTCCTCAACATGAACAGCAAAAGACAGAGACAGAGACAAAAGAACAAAGGAACACTTTATGGAAATTCTTCTTCTCATACCAATACTAAGGAGAAAATAATATTCTGATTTAATGAATTAACACAGTCCTTCCTTCTAACTTCTCTTATAGATAGATAGATAGATAGATAGATAGACAGAGGAGGAGAAGAGCATTACCTGCCCACTAGTATTTCAGGGAAGCATTGCATTTATCTATTCAAGCTGTCGCTCCCTCACACTGGTGCCCTACACTACTGCCATTCCTGAAAACCTAGCAAACATATACATAAGACGTGAATGCCCCTTAACAGTACCCACACTGGCATAACAAAATGTGAGACTATAGTTCTTCCTCTCAATAAAACACAACCTGCCCCGTATCTTTCATTCTGGTCTGAAATCATCATGTTTACCATGCTACACCAGGCAAAACATAGCTTAAACTAAATGAAAAAAATCACTTTTACTAAACAAAGGTTGCCTCTTCTGTGTGTACTCTATAAGTGGACCTAAGCTAAATATATAAAATATTAACTTACAAATGTCTTGGAAATTGACGGCAAGATTATATTCCAGCAATTGTCCCCTGATAATATGAGCCATCAGGATGTGACTGCCACAATTAGTCATTTCATTGCATCTCCATAAAGACCTCCCATTGTTAATCAGTAAAATTCTTTTGCTTTCCATTCTTGTGCTTCTGCAACCACAAAGACCCACCACAGGGGGTCCTCCAGTAGAGTCACAGGCACACTTTACTTATTAAAGTATTTAGAAAATTAGTGTGGCAAGAATCACCATCAAAGCAGAAAGCATTTCATCGAATGAATCAGAAGGTTCATGCAAAACAGAATCCTTCAGGTCACAGTTCGTGACGCCCCTTCATGGATTAACATCCACTCCACATGGCATTATAATTTCACATTCTAATGCACGGCTCTTTGTAGGATATGATGAGCTAATATGGTAAATGTAAATGCTGTTCTCCCTATTCAACCAGATTATTACATGTTGGAAGCAATCCATCAGCGCTTTGTTAGGTCTCATTACAACAGCATGTCAAATACCAAAGGCACTAAATGTGTTTTATTATTATGTGCTGTGTAAATGTAAGTACACAACAGAGCTATTTAAAGATGGATTGCTCATCAAAGGGAAAGTTATTGAGCAGGGAATTAATAAGCTACTCAGCAGGTATCATCACGTGAGGCAAAGCCGAGCTCACTTCACTGGATGTGGAAGAATGTCTGCACTAGCATAATATTTAAGGAATGATGTAAAATGTGAGCACTCAGTGTAATAAATTCAAGACTGCACAAGACTCCTCTTTGTCGGCCATTTTTTACCTGCACTCCACCTGACTGCACACATTCAGACACACTGCAGACTGTCCAGCCTGGGGAATCAAAATAAACCTGAATTGTCTTTATGTAGCTTTCACCGGAACTGCAGATATTAAGATATATTTTTGTTAGAACATATATTTATTTCAATATTCATACCATGGAAAAGACCAAACTCCACTTTTTTCTTAGTTAAATGACACCATACATTCACTTATCAGTGGGCACTTAATAAAATAATATATAATAAAATAATAAAATTCAGATTTCACATAAGGAGAAGCATTTTCTGTAAATTAAAACAAATACAGAGAATAAAATCAACTGAGCAGTGAAGGACTAAGTTAATAAAAAAGGGGGATGTAAAAGGGGCAGGGAATTTGAGTTTTGGAGAAAAGGACTTTTTGTAAATGTTGGAAGGAACTCACAAAGAAATTTTAATATAACGCTTGAAAAGAGCAGTGTCGTCAGGAATAGGAATAATAAAAACTTTAATTTCATAAATGAAATGTTTCAGTTTATTCTCAAAAGGCAGGCTCAGAGCACTGCACATAATGTATACATTTGAGAGAGTAACAATTAAATGCATCATGCAACAGGCACATATTGAGAGGAGAACTTTGTTTCTTGGGGCAAAGAGAATTGTCTACATCTTAATATCAGCAAAACCAAGGAACTGGTTATTTACTTTTGCTGCACCAAAGAGCCTCACTAATCAGGGAGTGAATGTAGAGATGGTCTACTTCTGCATGTACTTGGTGACTCACATTAATAATATTTTGGACTAGTCTCATAACGCAAAGGAAGTATATCAGAAAGAGCAGAGCAGACTATTTTTCCTTAGGGGACTGCAATCCTTTAATTTAGGAAGTGACATCCTTCACATCTTCTACATCTCTGTGATGGACAGAGTAATTTTGTACAATGCGGTGTGCTGGGCTGATAAAATCACTTCAAGAGAGGCTCACTGAATTAACCAGCTAATTAAAAGGCAGGTTCAGTTATGGGATGCACTCTGAACCTCCAGAGGTCGTAGTGAAGGAGAGAATGGAAACAAAACTGAGTGCCATTATGAGCAATGCTGCTCATCCTCTCTCTGACACACTAACATTATCTATCTATCTATCTGTCTCTGTTCTTCTACACTATAATAAAATACAAAGGTCTGTGTGTCCAGTCCCTATGAGAAGTCAGATTGCTAAATCTGTTTTTGCTGTGATGGGTCAATTTGGTATTGGTGACAAGTTGAAAGAGGAAATGCAAGTGTGAGATACACAAAGAGGAGGCATTCAAAGAGTCGCCTTCAAAGACAAGTATAAAACTGGACAGGTGGTGAGAATATAATGGCAGAGTCAGAAATGCAGTGTGGGAACACACTGGAGAGAGAGAGTGCACCAGTTAAGAGATGTTCACATATGCAAATTCAGAGAAAAGGCACTGAATGTACATATAGGACAAATATTTAAAAAAAAAATTCTATTGCCTGTCTTCGACAGTTACCATAGCTAGTCCCATATAACGAAGTGCAAAGTTACTGACACCCTTCAGGATCAAGTTTGCTTTATTTATTAAAAATTTATTTTGTGTTTCTGGATGGTTGAATTTTTTATTTGTGATATTTTGGAGACATTAACTTGTCACTATATTTTATTACTATGTTAATGGGTTGCCTACTCTATGTTTCTAATAATTAGTGATAAAAGAAAAAGCTATGTTTAGATTCAGAGATAATTTCACAAAGTTGACGCTAAAATTTGTTTTGCAAAATGTAAAAGTCACTAAAAAGAGTTTTTGTATTTTATTTAGCTTAGAAAACAAAGAATACTGCTCATGACTTGTTTACACTTGTATCTTTACCTGACTTTTGTCTTTAGCTGTGTAATGCAGGTAATCACTTTCACACTAGTAAAATCAATTTTATTTATGCCTTTTTTTACAACAGGTGAAGTGCATTTTCTTTTAAATTGCGACTTGCTGCATATTTTTAACACACAGACCAAAATGCCTCATTGAGCACATTACTGTATTTTCTAAAAAAGGAAAACCCACTATAAAGAAAGCTGCTTGCTCCTCACTTCCTACCGTATAGCATCCCCTTTTATGTTTCTTGTTTCCTATTTATGAGGCCTCACATGCTATACGTGCTGGACTGATCTTAGTTTAATTTCTGTCTCTGATGCATCTTTAGGATTGCAATCACTAACATTGTCATTATAATTGGCAAAGTGGGCATCCTCTTACCAGAACAAACACAACATGTCTGATGGCTGAAGAAAATCTTTTTCCTGTCCCCGCTTATTAAATGACATGAGAAATTAACACGTGAGAATGCTTCCAGACAGGCTTTCTTGTTATGTCACTGATACAAAATTTTGCAGAATGTGAAACATCATTTGTTTCATAATTTTTTTTGTGAAGTGAAACACTGAGTTTTGCTGGGAATTTAATTTCACTTGATTCATTTCATTTGTCACTGCCAGTCACTCTGATCCTGTTCCTGGCCTCTAGGCATGTATTACACAATCCATATGACCAATTACACCATAGCAGCAAGCATATAAAACATGATGGTGATCTCAGTGAGATGCACTATTTTGAAAATAGAGAAAACTGCAAATCAACAAACATTTCTAGGATTAACAAAATAATTGGGGTTTTGATGCTTTGATAATTTCATTTTCTGCATACCTATTCTTGCTTGACTTCCTTTTCTCTGGTTTAACTCTTAGGTTTATTTTTGCACCTCTGCCGCTTATTATTCATTCAGTCAAACAGCCATCCTAACAACAGCATCACATCTGACAGAAAGGCCATTTAAAGCAGTTAGCTGGACATAAACAAAATGTGATTTTGGAAAATGGAAAACAAAAGATTTAAGGGGCCTGGAACAAACCACAGTGATGGACACCAGATGCCTTAGAACAATGGTGTGGTGATGCACATTAAGTCTGTGGCTTTTTTAAAAAATGGTACAGTGCGTGCTTGTGTGGTTCCAGTTGCCTCTTTGACTTTCACCAGGTCGTAATTGAGACATAGTGCCCACAAAGAGACACACGAGAGCCTGTGTTAGGAGAATAGCGGGAAGGGTTTGGAAGGGAAATCAGGGACAAGATTGAGAGGACAAGCAATCAAGTATGGAACATCAATACCATGTATTTATATTGCACATTTTCATGCAAATGATGTAGTTCAAATTGCTTTACATAAACAAGAAAGAGAAAAAAACCCAAAATAAATAAAAATATAGAATTAGGGAACACTAGTTAACATATAATAAAAGTAAGGTCCGATGACCAGGGTGGACAGAAAAAATAAAAAAAAAACTCTCTGATGGCTGGAGAAAAAAAATAAAATCTGCAGGTGTTCCGAGGCCACGAGACCGCCCAACCTCCTCTAGGCATTCTACCTAACATAAATGACCTCAATCAGTCCTCATGGTATTCAGGGTTCACATGGAAGAAGTGGATGATGACAGTCATGTGGAATTCTGGCCTTTAATCCATCAATGTAGGGACAGCACAGTGCTTTGATCAGGTGGTGGTGGCGCAGATCACCACCACAGAAAACCGGAAAAAGTGCAGAAGAGAATGTAGGGGTTAGTATGGATTACAAAGCCACCAGCCATATTAAAATAATTGGTTTTTAGCAGTTTTTTTAAAGTGCTCCACCATATCAGCAAATTCCAATTGGCAAGCTATTCCAGATTTTAGGTGCATAACAGCAGAAGGCCACCTCACCACTTCTTTTAAGTTTAGGTCTCAGAATAATAAGCAGACACTCATTTGAAGATCTAAGGTTACAATTTGGAGTGTAAGGTGAAAGACATTCTGAAATATAGGATGGAGTGAGATTATTTAAGGCTTTGAAAACCATAAGCGGTATTTTAAAGTTAATTCTAAACGACACAGGTAACCAGTGTAATTACATCAGAACAGAAGTTAAGATTCTAGCAGCTGCATTCTCCACTCGTTGCAATCGATTTATGTCTTCATTGGGTAGTCCTGAGAGGTGTGTGTTACAGTAATCTAGCTGACAGAAAACAAAAGTGTGAACTAATTTCTCAGCATCTTGCAATGTTATAAGAGGTCTAACTTTTGCTATATTTCTTAATTGAAAAAATGCTGTCCTAGTAAGTGAGGTCCAGCCCCTGTGAGGGAGTGAAGCAATGGTGCTTCAAAGTGTATCGCCACTGACCACAGTTATTGGAGCAGAGACTGGTGAATGAAACTCCCAGAGATCTAAGAAACATTGGGTGAGTGTGAGGAGTGATGGAGATCTGGCTCTGTGTGTCCAAGCAGGTGCCACTAGAAGCAGTTGGGGTGAGAGTCAGAAAAGAGGGACCATAGTTGTTGACATCTCCACAAGCTGCAAAGACCTGTCAGGGTGAGTTCAGGTGACAAAGAAGAGATCCATGACAAACTGGAAGGTGATCACCCCCCAAGATGGTTTCCTATGTGGATTATAACTATTTATAATTTTTATCCTTTATATGAAGCACCATTTTTTTTATATTATGTGATTATTTATTGACTTATTTATAGAGGATTATGCACTGCACTTTACAGTATCTATTTTTTGGAGAGTGATAGATAGATATATAGATAGATAGATACTTTATTAATCCCAAGGGGAAATTCACATACTCCAGCAGCAGCATGCTGATATAAAACAATATTAAATTATAGAGTGATAAAAATGCATGTATAACACACAGTAAATTTGTATAATGTTAAAGTTTACCCCCCTGGGTGGAATTGAAGAGTCGCATAGTGTGGGGGAGGAACGATCTCCTCAGTCTGTCAGTGGAGCAGGACAGTGACAGCAGTCTGTTGCTGAAGCTGCTCCTCTGTCTGGAGATGACACTGTTCAGTGGGTGCAGTGGATTCTCCATGATTGACAGGAGCCTGCTCAACGCCCGTTGCTCTGTCATGGATGACAAACTGTCCAGCCCCGTGCCTACAATAGAGCCTGCCTTCCTCACCAGTTTGTCCAGGCATGAGGCGTCCCTCTTCTTTATGCTGCCTCCCCAGCACACCACCACATAGAAGAGGGTGCTCACCACAACCGTCTGATAGAACATCTGCAGCATCTTATTACAGATGTTGAAGGATGCCAGCCTTCTAAGAAAGTATAGTCGGCTCTGTCCTTTCTTACATAGAGCATCAGTATTGGCAGTCCAGTCCAGTTCATCATCCAGCTGCACTCCTAGGTATTAATAGGTCTGCACCTTCTGGAAACAGTCACCTCTGATGATCACGGGGTCCATAAGGGGCCTGGGCCTCCTAAAATCCACCACCAGCTCCTTGGTTTTGCTGGTGTTCAGTTGTAGGTGGTCTGAGTCGCACCATTTAACAAAGTCCTTGATTAGGTTCCTATACTCCTCCTCCTGCCCACTCCTGATGCAGCCCATGATAGCAGTGTCGTCAGAAAACCTTTGCATGTGGCAGGACTCCGAATCCTATTGGAAGTCTGATGTATATAGGCTGAACAGGACCGGAAAAAGTACAGTCCCCTGTGGCGCTCCTGTGTGGCTGACCACAATGTCAGACCTGCAGTTCCCGAGACGCACATACTGAGGTCTGTCTGTAAGATAGTCCACGATCCATGTCACAAGGTATGAATCTACTCCCATCTCTGTCAGCTTGTCCCTAAGGACCAGAGGCTGGATGGTGTTGAAGGCGCTAGAGAAGTCCAGAAACATAATTCTTACAGCACCACTGCCTCTGTCCAAATGGGAGAGCGATCGGTGTAGCATATAGATGATGGCATCCTCTGCTCCCACCTTCTCCTGGTATGCAAACTGCAGAGGGTCGAGGGTGTGGTGGACCTGTGGCCTCAGGTGGTGAAGCAGCAGCAGCTCCATGGTCTTCATCACATGTGATGTCAGAGCGACAGGCTGGAAGTCATTCAGCTCACTAGGACGTGATACCTTTGGGACTGGGGTGATGCAAGATGTTTTCCAAAGCCTCGGGACTCTCCCCTGTTCCAGGCTCAGGTTGAAGATACGCTGTAGAGGACTCCCCAGCTCCAACACACAAGCCTTCAGCAGTCGTGGCGATACTCTACCTGGACCAACTGCTTTGCTGGCACAGCACTGCTTACCTGGGCTGCTGTAATTGTGGGTGTGGGGAAACTCTCTCCTATGCTGGTATCAGCAGAAGGATGGGTGGAGGGTGCAGTACTCCAAAGTGAGAGTGGGTTAGGGTGGTCAAACCTGTTAAAGAAGTTGTTCATTTGGTTTGCTCTCGGCACATCTCTCTCGATGGTGGCACCCCGCTTCGAGCTGCAGCCAGTGATGATCTTCATCACATCCCACACTTCCTTCATGCTGTTATTCTGAAACTTCTGCTCCAGCTTTCGCCTGTGCTGCTCCTTCACCTCCCTGAGCTGGACTCGGAGTTCCTTCTGCATGTGCTTGAGCTCATGCTGATCACCGCCTTAAAAAGCCCTTTTTTTCTGGTTCAGAAGGCACTTGATGTCACTTGTAATCCATGGCTTGTTGTTAGCATAGCAGCGTACTGTTCTTACTGGAACTTCTGTCCTGTCTTCTGCTCTGCCTCAAGGATCCACTTCCTGAATGAGCATGTGGTTTTAGGTAGCTCCCACACTCTTGGTTTATAGTGAGGCTGAAGCAGAACCAGGTTATAATCTGCTTTCCCAAGCACAGTTTACACAGTTTACAAACATACATCTATACATATGTACTTTTAATACAATATGATATAAAGTATGATTTAGTAAGACCAATTGGCAACTGAGGAGAGAATATCTAAAACTCATTTGTGACAAATTCAAAAGAAAATAAACCTTTGTATTCCAAGGTCCTTTAGGAAGGTTAAAACAAATTCTAGCGCAGATAGGCCTCTCAGTCCCTCATTCAGCATTTTGCAATGCATAGTGTTGCAGACAACTGTCCATGACTGGGTTTGGTATTAGCTGATAGCAGCTGCATAACTAATATGTAATGAGAACTAGTGCAAAAAATTTAATTACCACAACCCATGTGAAATTAAATAAAATCCAATTAAAAATGACCACCATCAATGAGATATGTCAAGCATATCATCTACATAAAAGGTCAACAGAACAGTCATAATTAAGCTTTATGGAGTTTTGCAAATGATAATGCAATTAACCTTTTCAATCTGATGTCAGGTAGGCAAACATACTAATAATAAAGCTTTGAGAAACAACAGCCATGCAGTCACTGTGGGCCCTCTGAGTCCCATGGGCCCCAGTGCTCCTGCTCTGTGCACACTTCTGTTAGTCACACCACCTGATCATGGGGTCTTTCACTATTGATACCATCGTTACCCATTTCTGTTCCAAGAACAAATGAACTAATTTTGCTAACAGAGTAAAAGCAACAAATGCCACAGCACCAACTTGATAAGAAAGTGGTAAGAACATAAGAAATTTGACAAATGAAAGGAACCATTCAGTGCATCAAGCTTGGTTTGTTTAGCTAATAGCTAAGCTGTCCCAATATCTCCTCCAGCTACTTCTTGAAGGTTGTCAAGGTTTCTGCTTCAAGTAAATGATCAGACCTCATTATTTAAACTCAACAACATATATACATTAAAAATAAAGTCAGGGATATGTAACAAAACAGGACTTAATGAAAAGGATTGGTTATGTTTAAATGATAATATATCAAACAGAGGTAAATTCTCATAGCTCATGAATATTTACAGAACATCAGTGTAAAATGTAAGAGTTTAACTTAATTTGCTCATGGCTGTTGAAGCTTGAAAATTAAGCAATTACGTGTAATATTTTTTGAATAATTAAAAATAAACCTAAATACATACCCAACACCAAAAAGAAACAAGGAATACATTCTGGATATAGAAAATAGTCCTCATTGAAGTTTACAATTGTAAGAAGAGCTATAAATATGATCGTGAGGACAAGAAAGACCCAACATAAGGTAAATCCAAGCTAATAAAGGTAGACAACAGGATTTGTCAAGAAATGTCACAAGCTGTTAAAATGTTTAAAACCTCACTGTGTGCTTGGCAAAATATTTCCGGAGATCCAATGGACAAAAAAGACATAGAATCCAAGAACCTCCACACTTCCAAATATACAAGAGTCAACACATACTTCAGGCCAAAGCTGTATAAGCAAATTAATTGAAACATTTAGCATATGAGAGCAGAGATAAGAGAGTGAACTAATTGCAGGGTATTAAACAATGTAAAAATTCAGAAAAACAACAAGGCCGAATGGCAAATGTAAGGTTGGAAGAAGATCCTCAAAAAGATTCTGGAAACCCTGACAATTAACTAATTCCCAAGATCCAGTTAGTCTATTAAGCTCATTAACCTTGGTGGATGTAACAGTTTAATTAAAAAATCCAAAGATCTTCCTGTCATCACCAATGAATATGGAAGCACCCGCCCTCCAGGTGAGCTTTAATTACATCAGGCACAGACTATTGGATTTGTGTGGTTCATCTCAGTGAAGTGCCTTTTTACTGGATGTTTAATTGAGCCTGGGCTAATGATGTCTTTCAACCTGAGTTCACATGGAACAAGTGGATATAGACTTGCCTTCTTAAAATAACGGACATGGACGAAACAAAGAAATCGCTGAAGTAATTGTGCTCAGTAGATTTCATTCTCAATTAAATTGCCAGTAGGAGATTATCACAGCAGAAATATAAATAGGGAAAATGCTCATTTTGAAAACTAAATAAATAGATATATTTCCATGTGAGGACTGAGTGCAGAACTTAATTCCGTCAGTTTTCATTATCATGGCCCTAATGTCATGACTGGAGCAAAAATAAACAGAGAAAATCAGTGAAGAAGAGAGACAAATGAACAATATTCCAGTGTCTAAAGACGGCACGTTTGACCTAATTAGCATTCTTAGAATCTTTAATGTGCAGACAAGGCTTTCTTGTTCAGATGTAGACCTTGGCTTGAGTAAAATATCCCTATGAGAATGTAAGGCCTGTTTATATGCACATTTAATACATGAATATTTATAACTCCTCTCATGAAACCTAGCATGCATGTCAATGGTTTGTCACACAAAGTCACTCTTTTCATTGCAAGTTCTGCAAATAGGCAAAAGTAAAGATACCAATAAATTCTCAAGTAAAAATCTTTGGTGAAAATTGAAGGGATGTAATGAGGTATTTCTGTCCATGGTTCTATAAATAATATGAAAGTGAATTGTTTATGAGTATGAGATTTGGGTCCCCATGGTTTGACAAACCTTAAAATTACAACAGTTTTTATGGGTGACTATACAATTATGAAATATCATTCATAAATATAGCCAAAAATTATCATAATGAAATAAACTTGAATCCCAAAATATGAATCTCTTCTAATAGTTGGACACTTGAATGATGTCGATACTTCAAACAAATGAGAAACACATGTTCTGTTTGAAGTTTCCAAGCACAGGAAGCTTAACAGAATCAAAACAGCAAATCATCACCTTGATGATTAAATAATCAAACTCTCATTTTATGTTTACTTAAGCATGAAGAATCTATCAATTTATAACAAAGCAAATGTAGCACTTACTACCTCTTTATTTCACTTTGATTTGCTTTTCCAGGTTTGGGTCATTGTAACAACATGCTGAGATGAACAGATATGGCCATCCAATCCAGATCTAATTTTTCCAGTTCTTTTAAGCCATTCCAGAGACATAATCTCTCCAGCATGTCCTAGATCTGCCCATTGGTCTATTCCCTGTTAGCTATCTTTAGTACAACACACCATGTGAGGTGCAATGGAAACGTCCTAAATACATGCACCACAAATGGCTGAGCACCTCAACCTGTTACAGAGTGAGCCCTACAATCATGAGCAGGGACCGCGTTTTGACTGTTTGTACTCATAATCTTATCAAAGTACAGTAGACCCCCGCAAAGACACGGTTCAGGATCCATGGACTCATTTGTTCATGGATTTTTCCTTAGAACCTAACAATTATTTGTTAGCGGAAAGTACAAATATCCTCTGCAATATTTTATGTCATTTTTCGTATCAATACTATGCTGTAGAGAGAACAGGAAGCAACCGCTCAGGGAAACGCGGTTTGGGATGGTGAAAGTAACCAATCCGAGAGCGTTATTCATTTCTCCTTGCTGCTGATTGACTGCTGCCCTGTGACGCGTCTCCAGATGAGTGTCCACGTGTTTTCCACCGCTGAGGGAATGAGGTTTGGGATGGTGGACGTAGCAATAATAATCACAATACTCTGTTTCACCAATCAGACGTAGCTATGCAGTCACATGATCACACACAAACTGTGGCGGCGTAGATACTGCCTGAATGCTGTGTCTGTGTATAGAAGAGTGGCAGATCCCACTATAATAAATAACCGCGCTGTTCCTGTTTCAAGCTGAATAAAGATAGTGTCGCTAAAGTATTGAGACTCAGCTTCGTGTTTTGGGGTGCAAGACGGGGACTCACACGTCACAGCACACACACGTGGTCACAATGCTGTAGTAAACAGTATAAGCTCATACAAATGTTGACTATATGAGTGAGGCACGCTGACTGATGATTGCCCACAATCCCACAGTGAGAGAGAGAAGAACCATCAGCTTAGTTATGATCACATGATGCTCGGCAGACAAAGTGTATACGGACTACTCGTATTGCAAGACCTCGCTCATTTATCAAGTCAAAATTTATTAAAAATTTTAGCTCCAAGTTACTCGCAATCCAAGGTTCCACTGTACGTGATAAATGAGAGCCAACTCCTGCTGAAGCTTAACCATCACTTCACTGAGTGAAAAACAAGCACGTTTTTACCAAACATGCACAGACAGTCAAGGTAAAGTGAGACTTCCTGTACGTGCACAAGCTGCCTTGTTCTAGTGTTATTTTCTATTAGCTGTGCTATTTGGAGGGCAAGTGCATGTGCAGTATTGTACTGTCAGTGTACAGTATATCTTGTCACTGTAAGTAGCTTGCACTGTTCAGACATACGTTACCTACTGTAGGTATTTGGCTTCAAAAGCTTTGTTGTGAAAAACTGAGATTTGGAACTTTGTGTTTTTTATGCATCTTTATTTTGTAAAGATGTTATTTATTTTTACTCATTTTTTTATTACTTGGAAATAGCAGAATTTGCACATTCTTTTATATTTTTGTCTGTCTTATTACAACATTTCTAAAAAATAAATCATTTACTCAGTACTTGAGCAGAATTTTCACCAAATACTTTTTTACTCTTACTTGAGTAATTTTTTGAATGACTACTTTGTACTTCTACTTGAGTAATATTATTTTGAAGTAACGCTACTCTTACTCAAGTACAATTTTTGGCTACTCTACCCACTTCTGCCACTGAGGGAATGCGGTTTGGGATGGTGAAAGTAGCTAATCCGAGAGTGTTATTCATTTCTCCTTGCCTGCTGATTGACTGCTGCCCTGTGATGCATCTCCAGCTGAGTGTCCTCGTGTTTTCCATTTTGTTATTGTATTCATTTTGTTATTCTTAAATGCACAACATGTCACTGAAACGCCTTGCACCTTCTAAGGCTTCTGGTAGTGAGCCTAAGCGCCAGAAGAAGTTTAAAACACTGCAGGAGAAGGTTGGACTATTGGATTTGCTCCAGGGACTAAAAAGTTATGCTGCAGTAGCGTGCCACTATGGCATTAATGAAAGCACCGTACTCTACATAAAGAAGAACGAAGCAGCGATCCGGAGTACCATATCTATACGTTTCTGTGATAGTGCCAAAAAGGTAACGACCATAAGGAATAAAAATATCGTCAGGATGGAATCTTCTTCCTGCAGTCAGTGATATACATCTGCATTGGCATCACAGAAGTTTACCGTCACTTATCGCCAGGCTAATCTCCAAGCCAATGCTGATGCTCTCTCCTATATATATACACCAGTACCAGCGCACTGCAAGATAACATACAGTCAATACACTTGACTTGACCATACTCTGTTGACTGTTGAGCTTGACCTTTGTTGATCATATACGTGTACCAAATTTAAGGTCATTAGGTCAAAAGGTTTGGGAGCTGCAGGCGACTGTAACAGCACACTGTAAGCTGTGCCTACTTGCTGCATTTTGTCTTAATCGATATACTCTCTGGTTAATTTGTTTTACATATTTTTACTTTATATTTTGTATTAGTCATTTTTATTCGTTCTAGCTGTTGTCACATGATCAGCATCTCTTTGTTGTCGTTGGATGACGTTTTGCTCTGTCTCTTTGCAATTCTGGCACATTTGACCAATAATTGCCAATGTCGATTATCCTCTTTATCAGTCTCATTTGCTCTTGCAAATCTGTTTTGCTCAGTGTTGGGCTGTCTTCTTTGTATGGTCTGTTCTTTGCTTGAGCAATTTTGTTTCGCTTTGCATCAGCCTGTCTTAAATGGTGAGTACGCTCTTCATAGTTTTCATACTCTTTCTCTGTACATTTAGTATTTGTTTGCTCAGAAGTTGATGCACTTGGCTGCTTCCTGAGCAGCTCATCTTTTCTCCACCCTAGTGGCCTGCTTATTCTCTTCTTTTGTCTGCATCTTTTTGGGTTAAAACTGATTAAGTCAGTTTACTGTAAGCATGCACTACACGGCCACCCTGCTGAACACTGCCAAGAGTTGATTCTACAATTAAAGAAAATAAAAGTAAAAAGAGTAAGAATTCCAAAACTAGTGCAGAGCGTCAGCACAGCATATGTGTACCAAATTTCAAGCTACAGGTTATTTGATTTTTGATCTTGACCTTACTGGGTTGACCTTTGACCTTGGAGTTCAATCATCACCCTGAAAGCGGACAGTAGATGTCACGTAGTATATGTGTACCAAATTTCAGGTCAGCAGGTTTGCGAGCTACAGGTGATTTAAAATCCTGGACAGACAAACGAATAGCCATGGTAGCTTATTATTTAAGAAGATATGAAGACATATATATATATATATATATATATATATATATATATATATATATATATATATATATACTGTAGAAGCGAAGGTCTGTGATACAGTTTGCTTATTTGTACTGTAGCTATAAACCCACAAAGAGATAAGATGAGTCATGTATCTTAAAATAGTTTTTTATTCCTAAGCTTTCAAACCCTACCAGGAGACATCATCAGAGGAAAATCAAAGGCAATATATAGCAAATGAGGAAGGGGGTTGTAGGTTGGTGTAAGAAGGATTAGTAAGGTGGGATTCGAGGGGTGTTGGTGTTAAAGTCTTTTTTATTATTTGGATGTTCTTCTTTTAAAGCCTGCATATGCTGGGTTCATGTCCAAGTGTCTGTTAATGGCATTTTCATTTAATAGCCACAATTCAGCAAGCTCTCTGCCTGGGCTGCCACACAAGGGCCAACTCTAATCTGGCATATGGGGGATGGAACTGATTTTGACTCTCGCTTCTGCTGATCAGTCCATTATTATATACCAGCTGGTCACAAATGTATTTTTTTGTACTGTTGGCCAATATATCTGCCCTTCTGCTCTGACCTCCCGCCCAGGTAAGAAACCATCCTCCTCCTACAATATATATATATATATATATATATATATATATATATATATATATATATAGAATGCCTTACTCACTGATTTTTTTTTTTTTTTTGCAGCAACTCTAAATGAAAGACCTACATTTCTAAGGATAATAACGCTCTGTCTTATTTAATTTGTTAATTGAATTTTTGTTGCCATTATCACTGGAATATTGTCCAAGTAGTACTTCAGAGTGTGTAGTAACCCTGTCTGTTCCAACTCTGCTTTAAGACAGACAGAGGGTTTATAAGTAATCAAAAACGTTGGGACACCTGTGCAAATTGTTTGCTTCAACTTCCAAGGCTTACTTTACTTTAATTGCTATAGAACATCTGTAGGTTGTAACTTATTAGTTGTTCCCTGATGAAGGCCCATTTGTAATATTTTGATATTTCCTTTTTTCAGTTTTTGATAACCTAAACTTTACATTTAAACCTCTGGCATTTTACTGTTTATCTTTTCTCTATTTTAAGTCATTCATTGCATTTCAACTGATTAAATTTGAAGAAAAACTGAAAAAGCTGTGTTCTAAAACTTGAGTAGAGTTTTTGAAGCTGTACATATATATATATATACAGTACATACAGTGGGGTGAAAAACTATTTGCCCCTTGTTAAAAAATAACCTAACTGTGGTGAGTTCAATTTCCGTAGCCACCCCAGGCCTGATTACTGTCACTGTCAGGGGCAATTACTTTTTCACACAGGGCCATGTAGGTTTGGATTTTTTTCTCCCTAAATAATAAAACCATCATTTAAAAACTGCATTTTGTGTTTACTTGTGTTATATTTGACTAATGGTTAAATGTGTTTGATGATCAGAAACATTTTGTGTGACAAACATGCAAAAGAATAAGAAATCAGGAAGGGGCAAATAGTTTTTCACACCACTGTGTATATATATATATATATATATATATATATATATATATATATATATATATATATATATATATATATATATATATAGTACTATGGTTTTGTACCGTGTTAGCCATTATGAATGTAGAGAAAAGCCAAGCTAAATGACACCTTTTATTGACTAACTAAAAAGATTACAATATTCAAGCTTTCGAGGCATCTCAGGCCCCTTCTTCAGGCAAAATGTAATACAGAAACTGGAGTTCCCTGTGTTTATATAGGCACACTAGGACAATTAACAACATTGGTAAATCTTTAAATGAGAAATCTTAAATGTAAAAAATTAATAGATTCATTCAGGCTGGGGTTAATGAAATGTCCTGACACAGAGAATGAATTTACACAGGTTCCACACTAAACGTGGCAACAAAGCTGTTCCTGTAGCAGCCCACTTCAACAGCAATGGACACTGTGAGAGGGACTTTAAAGTCACAGTGCTGATGGGCAACATCAAAACACAGCAAGAAAGAAAAGAATGGGAAGTTAAACTCATGTTAAAATTTAATACATTACAACATGGCTTGAATAAAGACACGAGTTTTATGGCCAGATATGAGGACTGTTTACATCTCTCAGACTGACACAGATAACCTGTCTACAGATGCCACATTGTTTTGAAAAACTCATTACAAACTTCGAAAGACTTTGTTGGACAGTTATCTTATCCAAAGATCTTGACCATACATTGTTCGTCTCTCTCTTGTTAAATTAACCCTAGCCTGAATGAATCTACTAATTTTTTACATTTAAGATTTTTCATTTAAAGATTTACCAATGTTGTTTCTTATCCTAGAGTGTATAAAAAAACACAGGGAACTCCAGTTTCTGTATTACATCAATAAATGAAAAATACCCATACACATGTACACACCGTATATATAACTGTACATCCTCATCACACACAGATTGGGTTAACCTTATGTGAAAGATCTCAGCATTTCTTTTTGTTTCTTATACTTTTTATGTATATTTTTTAGCATTGTTGACCATTTTTCCGGCTAGTGGATAAGATTTTACATACCTAAGTGCTGACTCTTTCTTTTCCAGACCTCATCATGGATTTCTCCTGCTTGATATTCTCCTTCATTCAGATACGTCTCATCCAACACATCTGTCACGTTTCATTTTCCGCTGCTTTCAGACGTGTCCTATGCTGATCAACTGAGCACGTCTGGTGGGTGGTTTTTGTTGAAAAGTACACGTGGGGAGCATTTTGCATAAATGTTGACCCTGTGATTCCCACAGTCGGCAGTTGACAAAAGTGATATGCATCAATAAGAAAATATAGCATGGCAAAGGCAAAGTATAATGTATTGTAATTCATTATAATGTCCATGGACCAACTAGAAATATATATTTTTATATATATTAAAGGAATGACTAATCCTAAAAACTAGACCTGGATTCATGATTAAAACAAAAGATACAAAAAAATCCATGAAGAAAGAAATCAGACCAGAGAAAAGTGTTTGACAGTAAATGACCCAAGTCATTGAATCAGTCAAAGTCATCTTTCATCTCGATCTGCTCAGACCAGAGAATTGAGGTAATCTGGAATGAGTGCTGAATAGGAAGTCTTGCTCTTTATTTCACAGTTGGGTGCCCAAACTAGAATTTCTCAGGGGATTAAGACTATAAGGTGAGCAGATGAGTAAACTCTATGTTCAGGTGCATATGGAACCCCACCATGTGCATTTGGAGGTATACTATGAAAAGTTGAGAATATCTGAAGAATTCTATTAACAGGTAGCCATAACTTTCCTTCCCACTAGATTGCAGCAGAGTGTATTAGTCAGGACAGCAAACAAGAGTGGTTTAGGGTGCCCAACTCTGGAGTAACCATTGCTACTAAAAAAAAAACGTGTGGTCTATAGCCCATAACATTTACATTTTGGTTTGCCACCAATTTCATGATGGGCTGAGAAAGGCAAGATGAGTCAGTGAGGGAAAAAAAGTGTGAACTACTTAGTAAAGCAAGCAAACAGCCTCAACAGCTAAAGAGACATCTAATACAGCCATTCCCACCGTAATGTTGCATTTCATCTTTACTTAAGATACATTAGACTGTCTGTCAGTGAGCACATTGGCACTTTTGGACGTGTGTCTCTCATTTCACATTAAATACTACATTTCCTGGGTCTCTAAGGTAAGGATTTGTTGGTCACTATTGTTTTAATTTTAATTTAATTTTAATAAAACTATTACTTCTTAAATAAAAAATTGGTTCCGCTTAAACATTTGATGCTTTAATATTGATTTTCTGGCATTTAACACAATAATCTGGTGTGAATGTTCAATTGGGAAACTTAATAACCATTTTAATTCTACAATTTATTGTAAATTCTGAAATTAGGCCGGGACTATTTGCAAATCATGACCTACTTTATCTGATAATGGCATAAATATAAGTAGCTCCAGAGGGCTTATAAGCATTCCATGCTCTGGTCTGTAATAATCTTCCTGTTTATTTGAGAAGATGGGTCTACCCTGAGTCGTCTTCTTCTTCTTTCAGCTGAGTAGCTATTGGATATTAAGGTCTAGGCCAATTTATTTTATAATGTATATCCATTCACTAATTTTCTGAATCCTTGTATCCATTATATGGTGATAGGAACAAGAAACATTGAATATTACACCAGTCAATCACAGGGCACACTCTCCCTCATACCAACACCAGTTCAATCAGCCTTGATTTACTGTCAACCATTACCATTGGAGTAGTCACAGATCATGTAAACACAGGAAGAACACTCAAACTCCACACATATTGCCCCAGAACTAGTGATGTGCGGAACGACTCTTTTTGGTGATTTTATTAATTTCATTCAGTTCACCAAAATTATTCTAATCTTTCTTATCATAACAGTGTAATACCTTTAAGCACCAAACAATATAAAAAGCAAGCAACAAAATAAGTAACTCACACATAACAGTAATAATCTTTATTGAATTATGAAAATAAATACAATTTCAACAAAAATAAAAAAGCACAGGGCGGCACGGTGGCGAGTGAGTAGTGCTGCTGCCTCGCAGTTAGGAGACCGGGTTTGCTTCCCTCGTCCTCCCTGCGTGGAGTTTGCATGTTCTCCCCGTGGGTTTCCTCCGGGTACTCCAGGTTTCCTCCCACAGTCCAAAGACATGCAGGTTAGGTGTATAGGCGATCCTAAATTGTCACTAGTGTGTGCTTGGTGTGTGTGTGCCCTGTGGGGGGTTGGCGTCCTGTCTTGGCTGGGATTGGCTCCAGTAGACCCCCGTGACCCTGTAGTTAGGATATAGTGGTTTGGATAATGGATGGATGGTGTGACAGATAGGGAGGCCTATCGCTCCCTTGAACCCTTGTCCAAGACACCAGACACCAGATAAAAGTCCAAATGTTGACTTTATTAACACAGCACAGTGCACAAAGCACCCTCCTCTCCACTATACTCATCAAATCACACAAATACACAATAATAAACAATCCTCCAGACGCGTTGCCACCCTTCCACCCAGCTCAGCTCGCCGTCTGGGAGCTCCCACAATCCTTTTATAGTCCCTGACCCGGAAGTGTTCCAATCCCCAGTCCATGTGATCTTCTATCACTTCCAGGTCAGATCAAAAGTCCTTTTCTTCACCCCGGAAGCACGTCATTCCCCTTGTCCATGTGATTTGGAAGTACTTCCGGGGCGTAGGGTAAATAAACACTGTTCCTCCCTGCAGCGTCTCCTAGAGGCCCCCATGGTATCCAGCAGGGCTGTGTATAAAAACTCCAATGTCAATGATGCCCTGCTGGTTTTTGGGGAACCTCCATAGTGCAGGGAGGGCTCCACCTGGCGGCTTGGGGGTATTGGCCGGGATGAACGGCCGGCCATACACCACAATGGATAAAAAAGCACAGTCGTATAAACAGAACCTTAGAATAGTGCACACATCACAATAAAACTGTGAGAACATTACAATATGACTAAATAAAATTATTTTCAGATTTGAATTAATCTTCTGCAATTTCCTTCTGTTATATCATGTACTTTCTGATGCAATCTCCCATACATATATCATCAGTGAACTGAACAGCGATTCAATGTGCTGCGAGTGTTTTGCTTGCAGTTCATTACGGTTCAGATTCTTCTGGTGAACTAGTTCAGTGTACTGTACTGCGAGTCAATTGTCTGCAGTTTGTTCTTCGGTGCAGGACATGAACTGATTCGTTCTGTGAACTAGTGCAGCATTTTATTCCTCGGCTCAGTACATTATGTGATTCTTTCCGTGACCTAGTTCAGTGTACTATACTGTGAGTCTCTTGTCTGCAGTTCATAAACGAACTTCTCTAGATCAGTAGGGGGCATACTGGCTCATTCAATCAGTCAGTGTATGTACTGCGACGGTCAGAATGAACCGATCAATGGGAGGTGCTTGGTGTCAGCTGTCAAGTCGGTCATTAGCTAGTTGTTCGCCATCACCGTTTACTGATTGGATATTTCCCAAAGACAGTAGTCATTTAAGTATAGTTAAGATGATAGCTCCGGACTGTTGTGGAGTGCAATATGAAACATAGCACACACTGTGTATGCCTCGAAAAGATGAATTCTTTAATGTCATTGTACCAGTACGTTCATTCAGAGATCAGGACAAGTACAAAAGAACTAGTTTGTTCGGTCATTGCACATCACTAATACCATCACGCTGCTGCTTACGTCCATGAAGGCTGAACATTCCGCTTGTATTCCTGTGAATTTTAAAATTACTCAGATTTCCACCTGTATCCCAAAGATGTGCGGGTGACATTCATTTCTGAAGGTAATTTGGTCCAGTACAGGAATATGAGACCTTCGATGGCCTCAGTTGTCTCTTACCTTGAACTTGGCTGGCTTTGGATGATCTCGTAATTGAAAAATCTATAAAACAAATTGTAAAAGATGGAGGTCTATTTTTATTCCATATCATTGTTCTCTCTTTATATATACTGCATATTTTTATACTACATTCTGCCTCGCACTTCTACAGATTATTCTTTGGATACAAATGCAGGCCATTTAACTTTATCAGCTATTAAAATTAGACTTAAAAAACAAAATGCTGTCAACTTCTTCAATAAGCAGTTCCCCTAGACAAAGGCTGTAAAATTCCATATTCAGGCAAGAAAATAACTCACAAAATGTGACAGGTTAAAATGTATTTAAATAAATGCATTGTTGTTTTCATATTCTGTCACATGATGACTGCCAAGGCTGGTGACTGAATATAAAGATATTTTTCTCTTGTTTAGCAAAAGAATACACTTTTCTGGCCCTTTTACCTTTTCTGGTCATTACATCTTTCATTATAGTGTGTGTTTTTTATTTTGCTATTTAACTGTGACTGATTCATTCTGGCTTTCAGTGTTTTTTCGAATTATGCAAAATAATAAAATGCATGCATTAGATGAAGCAATGGGAGCATTAATCATAATGTTCAGGTCTGTGTGACTTCAGAAAAGCAGATCCTTCAGGAAGCCTGTGAATATGTGCATGATGAACTGATGTGGCTAATTAAGACAATAAATAATCGGAGTAAACTTGTAGGGTAAGCAATCGAGGCGTTAATGTCCTCTCGTAAAACGAGGCAGCAGATGTAGACGTACAATCAGGCACAGCTGCCAAAAACTGGGGCACGGTGCAGCTGCCCCTTCACTTGGAGAACAGAGCATCACTCCACCCCTAATTCATTCCTCCGCGTTTTCAGCTGCGGCTGATTGAGAAACTAATTAATGGGTGATTGTCCTTCTCTGATTTAAACAAGCAGGGACATGGAACCCACGGGTTAAACGCATTTTGATCTCTGCTTTTTCAGTAAAACTAAATAACAAAGCACAATCATTTCCGATGAAATTGTCTCAAAAATTAAACACTGATGATTAGCATATGAAAAGAGGCGTATTGTGCATTCTGGCAGTTACAATCATGCCCTCTGTGTGTACAGAAGACGGCAGCAGTTCATCTACTGTGTCTTGCCCTGGACGTCATAATTTGTGCTAAATTTGATGTATCACCTTTCAATCAATCCTGACAACTTGGATATGCAACCAGAAAAGAAACAAAATAACTTCAGAACATGTGAACACTGCTTTTGTCTAACTCATCCATTTTCTGAGCCCACCTTTTTCGGTGGCGCTTTAGAATAGAGGACTGTAGAACATCTGTCGATTACTCACAGCCATGTAACAGAAAGCCTTTGTGTTGTAGCAGTTAAGTGACCCTATTCTAAGGTGTTGTCACTGCTCTTTTGTAAGTCTCAAAATATCCAAACACGGCATTGAAAGTCTTGTTCCATAGCAGCGACTGATTAATCGTTGACTACAAGGAGCCCCTATTCTTTAGTTGTTATTGGTGCTTAGTAAGACTAAGAAGGTCTTTTTATATGATGGTCATTGACTAATCAATGCGCCTAGGTAGCCCCTATTTTCAAGTGTTATCTTTTATTTCATGGCAGGGTTATTTCTATTTCAGACCACAATTTACAGTCCGCCATTAATTTAATGCTACAGTTTCTGAAGAAAATCATACTTAGACATTTTGGCAAGGTGTACACTCCATGAAGACAGAGACCAAGCTGGGAATCAAAGTCCTAGAATGCTGGAGCTGTACCACTGCATGCTGCCCTAGCTTAAAAAAATATAATAATGGAAAACAATAAAGGCAAGTACCTGCTCAGCACATCCTATCTCAGGCCTCGGCGTCTTTTTCCTTTTAGGCATGACTTTTTCCATTTATAATGATAATAAATACATTTTGACCGCCACTTTCCACTTGACTCCAAATGACCTCATGCCTTTGCTTTTCTGACTTTGTAATCAAAACCCCCGAGGACTTGATCTAAGCTCTGACAGTAATAAAGAAAAAACACGTTTATGCGTCAAGGGTATGATTTTTATTCACTTTCCTTTGAGGCAAATGAGAAAAGGGGGCATTAGAGAACAAAGCCAATAGCACAACCCCAGAGGCCTCAATCTCTGTTTCTGACCATTTTGGGACTCAGTCCATTTCAAAATATTCAGTTTGAGACACATCAAATAAGCTGGTTCACTCAGGCCATTCACGTCACTCTGCACTGTAGCTGGCAAAGAGAAAAAGATCCACAATGAGAATAAATGTGAATGCCATCAATCCTGAAACTCCAAAAGACAAATTTCAAGATTAGAAATGTATTTGAGTAACCTTTACAATGTAGAGCGGCAGCTACTGATGTCAGCTAGCAAACCTTTCACTTTAATTTGAACAAATTGGTTGGCAGAGTGGTGCAGACATCAACATCCTGGATTTAAATCCTGCATCTGGTAGTTGTGTGTGTTGAGCTTTTATGTTCTCTCCATGTTTTTTATGGGTCAGACCCCCACATCATAAAGATATGCAGGCTAAATTAACTGACAATTCTAAACTGGGAGTGGGCTCACGTGGCATTAACATGTGTTTTTAGTGATTCGACAAAGGTTTAAATAGCACCTGACTTCATCAAAAATCAGTTGTAAATGTATTTGTAATTGGATCACTCAGGACACATTAACAGTGGATTGTAACACACACAAAGCAAATGTAATTTTTATCTGCATACAACAACCACGTAAGAGAAAACTGATTTGACTTTTATGTGTGGAAGGAGACATCCAGACATGATGCAGACTCTGAAGACACATTATAAATGCAATCCAGATACAAAATACATATTAATATTAGGTATAAAGGAGGGCTACCCACGGTTTCTTCCTTCACTGCAACCAATGTTAC
The DNA here is from genome assembly GCF_016835505.1 of Polypterus senegalus. Lineage (NCBI taxonomy): Eukaryota > Metazoa > Chordata > Cladistia > Polypteriformes > Polypteridae > Polypterus > Polypterus senegalus. The sequence goes on from NC_053161.1 coordinate 84,874,318, forward strand.
TGCAGCAGGCCCTGGCCCCCTGCAACTCTGTCCGTTTGGGAATGTTTTTGTACAGATTCTGTTGTATGGATATACTAAATATAAAATAATTCATATGGAAAAATCTAAGGCTACAAAACATGCATTAGAACGTACTGCACATCAGTGGGCATGACTCCATGTCTTATGGTTTTTAATTTTATGGTGAGTAATTTAATCATTTGTTCAAGGGAAAAAGACAAACAGAAGAAAATGAAAAGTCTGACGGTGATTCTAGTCATGCTGGCTGATTGATGACATGAATACTGGGCTGATATATTTTGTAATCAAGCTAACCCAGATCAAGCTCTTAACACTTGCCACTTCTCATCCCCCACCTGGCATTGTACCTTGACCCTTATGCTGCAGGCTAGCAGCCTGACCAGATGAGTTATAGATCTTTGTGGCCCAACTAAATAGAACAGCTGCACTCACTGTACCATAATAATCTTAAACTCTTTCTCCTTTTAAAACAGAGAAGTGCAATCCCACTGCTAACACCATTACCCTCAGTTCTTCTCCCATCTGGCACTTGTCCTCTCAGCTCTATTATAAACAGGACCACCAAGAAACTTAAACCTCTGAGCAACAGACGAACTTTTAGTAATCCAGACACATATTAGGTTATCTGGTGGGCTGGAGCTGTCGCCTTACAGGCTAACACACAATCTGTTAAATGTGGCTCCTTCTGTAAAAGACATTTCCACCAGCACAACTTGCAACATATGTAGGGCTGGGTCTTCCATGGGGGATAAGCCACAAAGATCAGCCCTGTATTTCATATTTCTGAAATATGGAAAAGAAACTGGAGTAACACAAAATTTTCAAATGAGCTTAATCAAGTTTAGATTTAAGGGGGTGAATTTTAGCAGCACAGGGTGCAAGACTGGAAGTAAACCTTGACAGGGCACCAGAAGGTGCAGAGCAAATGTACAAATTTAAGAGGAATGTGCAAAATTACGACAAGGCTGAGAATCAATGCCAAGTCCCCGGGACCTGTGAGGCAGAAGTTTAACTACCATTTCTTCAAGTTCATGCAGCAGTACCAAAAATTAATCTCGGCCTATTCATCTAGATACTAATTTGCACACTAATGCACATATTCATGTTCCAAAGACTAAATAGCAGTTGCTTAGGGTCAAAGATGAGTCATACTAAGCAAACTGACTTGTTGCATGGGAGATCATGGGACAGAACAATACAGTTTTTCTTCAGGTATGGATTTTAAAAAAAATATTTCACCAGTAAACAAAAAATGAGTGGAAAACTTAATCATATTTTTAAACCTCAAACACAAAATGTGCATATCTGTATATGCAAAAGAAAATGTAAAATTTCATTTTCTCTTGGGGTGTAGGTGTCTTAAGGATAATGGACTTTTATGTAAATTGTATGTAATAAGTTATCCAAAAATCTTTAATCTGAATGGTGAGTGGAGACAAATAGTAAAGTATTACAGGAAGGAGCAGTGTCTTGTGCTATGTTTGCTTGGTGACAGCAGCGTGAGCCACCGATTCAGTAGGAAAAAAGTTGGTTATTTTGATTGGCTTGGGAAAGACAAATACCTGTAATATAAACTACTGTATATGAGCAGCATAACTTTAACAGTTTCAATGAAAAATTCATCAGTAATACATTTGTTATTTGTTAAAAAGTACATTTCATTCTGAAAAGTACCTACAAATGAGTTATATTGGTATCTACCAAGGCAGCTTTTTATTACATTGTCTTATGGATTTTTTGGTCATGCTGCTCAGCCCTACAAGATCATATCATTTTTTCTAATTGACTAGAATGAGAGGTCTACTAAGTGACTTCTTATTATTAGTATTATGTTCAGCAACTGAGTTAGACAAATGTGCTTCTAGTCTAGTCTAGTCTAGTAGGACCTTTCACAAAATTGCTAAACCTAATCCCATCCATTCATTATTTTCTGAACCTGAGAAGTCCATTTCCGGGTCTCCGATAAAACAGAAACTGTCACTGCAGCATGGCAGTCAAGGCAGAAAGCGATCCTGGACAGACTACCAGTCCATTGCAGAGTCCATCACATAGTGGGGACAGTTTAGAACCACCATTTACCACAATCGCCACCTCTCTGGAATCTGCAAGGAAAACGTGTGGACCTGGAGGAAAACCCCACAGACACAAGAAGAATGCGCACACTCCACACAGAGGGTGGCATCTACATTTTGAGTCCTGTTTTATGTTTCAGCCAGGATTTATTGTGTTGTCATTTCTGTTGGTTTTGAATTATTTTTCAAGTGTTCTTTGTCGTTTCACAAATTTTGCTAATATTGTATTGCTTAAATAGTATTTACATATTGTGTTTTATGGTTATTGTCTATAGGTAGAACCCCAAGAGGTGGGTATACCTTGAGTCACTGCTGAGTGTGAAGATCTTCAGTGTTCCTAAGTGGAATTAGTCATTTTCTGTAAGAGGTGTTTGCCTCCTTTTTGCATTTTATCCCTCTTGTTTTGCATTTTTGTATTTCATTTGTCATTTATTACATTTTTAAATGTAAGGAACATTATTTTGCCCTTGTCGTTTCAAGAAAACTGGTTCTGTCTTGCCAGGCATTTTTTTTTTTGTATTTTGAATAATTCTGAACTTAAGTAAATAAGCCTAAGCCCCATTTTGCGCCTGATTGCCTTTTGAGTTTGGGGCCAAGCTGCCTTGGAGTGAGGCCTGTTACTAAGGCAGATCAGAAACTTCCTGATCTGGTTTTCATTTATTTTGAGACCAGTTCACCCTTTCTGCAGCCTCTATGACTGTGTGCTAACAGTACCAACCACTCCTCAGTGTTCCACAATGACACCGAAGACTAAATCCTAACTATAATATGAGACTAGCATCTAAAGGTGAAATTTGAGAAATTTGAGCAGAAATGTCTTTTAATATAACCATAAATGCTGTTTAATTATTCAGGTCTCTCATAAATGTGTTGACACTATTGTAAACTTACATGATGGAATAGAAGATATGTTGTCCTTGTAATGTGCTTCTCTGTAGTTTCATTTGAGGCTCCTCATGATGAGGTTCCATGCAAATTGCTAAGGATTACAGGCTGTTTTTCAGCCAATCATGTTTCAATTTTTCAGACCATTGACACATATAATCAAACTTCTACAAGCAAGAATGCACAATTTAAAACACTTCATGTGAATCTTGTCACGGTTTGAGAAAACATGTGCAACCCATCTTAATAATACCAAAAAAAAAAATCCTTTAAAGTAAATTCCAGCCGCACTATGTTTTTAAACTGATGTTAGTGAAAGAAGTCATCATGCCGCCGCTCTGAGAGAGGCTTTCAAATGTAAATAGTTTGTGTAGAAATGCAAAGAGTGCTTGGGGGTCCTTATCTTGCTGGCATGTAAATCTTGCACCAATTAGTTTCAGCTGAGAAAAAAATGAAGTAAGGCCAAATGTGTCCTCTTGTTCAGCGTTCCTTGAATTGTTTGATCTTATCAGCGGTGAAACTAGAGAATTAACTCCCTTCCCTCAAAAAGCAATCATAGCTTTTTAATATGAAGGGTTATTAAAGAAATTAGATTCTGCAGACAAATATTTTGGCTTGCAAAGTTTTGTTATAAAGAGTTGCTACTTTTGAGAAATAGGCACTAAAAGGAGGCTTGCTATAGCAAAAATAAATACAACAATATATAATCTGGATATGATCTGAATGAAGTAGCCTTCCACAATATTTACGCATTAGTGTCTTTTCCAGAGGTATGTGCATATACATTTCAAAGCATTTTGATGTATTGGCTTCAAAATAACCAACTATTGACTGCCATAAGTAGAACAAAATTCAGCTGAGTTTCAAAGTTTTTTCTTACATCCAGTGAGATGTTTCAACCTCAAACATATACCCTTTTACCAAGTGTGCTGCATTTCCAATGCATCACAAAAGGTGGCGCTGTATAGAGCCCTACATTCATACCTGCATGCAAACATGCTAATTCTGTATTCCTTTAATTTGTAGCAAAGCATCTCATACATAAATTAAGAGAGATAGAAATAATAAATTGTACATCATAAGTTGCACATCAAGGAAGTCAGAGGGTAGAAGATTCAATAGATGTTGTAACTGAAGAAAAACTGTCTTTACTTTAACAAATAAAATGTATGCAAGGAGGGATGACAATAGTGGAAACATTCAAGTAAAAGGTAAAGAGAAACACACTGCTACTGCCTCTCTGGGCCTTTCTGTATCTGGTCATTACTTGGGACAGTTCACTATCTTGCATTTCTCCTTCTCTTTTCTCTCCAGTAAGCCTTCACCTAAAACTCTTTTGAGCGTCTAGGCTCAATTCACTCTGTGGCCTATTTTAGTGTTAAAGAACAAGTTATTTACATAATATTTTTTCACACCTTTCATATAGGAGCTAATCCTAACTCTGACCTTGGCTGACTGCAGTGTGGCATCTCTTCTCTTGGGGGCTCAGATTATTTCAATCACTCAGTCTATATTTTTTTCTTCTTCCTGTTTGCTTCTGTCTCCAACTATGGTCACATATCAGTTCTTGTGGTATCTGTCTGTCTTCTCCGCTTCCATCTCAACCTCATTTAACATTCTTTCACTTGTTGTTACTTGAGGTGAACCCATTTCAATGTTTGCCATTTTACGCAAAGCTCTGCCCATAAGCCTTTTCATATTCAATCAATATGAGAATGAAATCAGCGGCAGCGGATGAGTGCTTGAATTGCCATCAAAATATGAATACCACTCCAGCATTCACGAATCTAAGCAACAGAAGCCATTTCTCCTGCCGTGTTACAGTCAGGGTTAGTTACCTGGCTAATGTTTATTTCCCTTTTTTGTGCTTTCTTTAATGTAAGATATGTCTATTATACAGTAATTCATTGTAAATATTATATAATTATATTTTGCGTTGATATTGTTTTGGTTATGATTTAGTATCGATTTACTCTGCTATGTTGTCTTGTGTTCCTTGTTCCTTGAGAGTGGAACTCCAAGAGGCAGGACCATGGTGATGTCACCGCTTTAGGATCGCCCTTAGCCTTTATATTCAGTAGCAAAGAGCGGATCCTTCAGTAATTCATTGACTGGTATTGGAGTGTGTTAGTGTTACTTTTTTTAATTCTGGTTTCTGGATTTCTTGCTTTTATTTTTGGAATTATTGTTTACTGGAAATCTGATTTGGACTTCTTCCTTTGGATTGCCATTCTAAGTAATTCTTACTTTGCATTTCTGCTATTATGTGCTTTTCAAATAGATATTTTTGAAATTAAAGATTCTGCTTTGGCCTACTCCTTCCTTTTTTATGATTTCTCTCACCTGAAGGGCATTTTTTTTAATATTTTGGGACATTTCAATCATTTAGAAGTTTAAGGACAGGGTAGAACTGATATCACAACTCTTCAAAGGCTGCCTCCTGCACACTAAGGGTAGATAATAAAAAGTAGTTCCAGACTGTGCATCATTTCTCTCTGAGCCTATCCAGGAACCACACAAGACTCTGTAAGGCACAAACCAGACTGTAGTTTTTGACAATGATTTACTGTGAAATTTAAATGCATAAGATTTTTGGTAATATACAAAAAAGACTGCAACTACTGTATGTTTTGAATACATTGTGACAGGTGTCATCAATAAACATGAAATATACTTTCTAAAACATTTATTTACACACATGTGAGCAAGGGAGGTAGATAAAGAGCTCAAAAGAGTGGTGGCAGAGTGCACTGATCCTTTCTCTTTTTTCTCTGCAGACCGACCACAGGGAATTTCTGCCTGAGACCAATGACATCACTTCCGCCACTGGACCTGATGACATCACTTCCGGGTTCTGTTTAGATGACGTCATTTCCCCTGTCCAGCTTTAAAACTGCCATGTTTTTCTGTTACGTCAGTTCTGTTTTGGACTCAAGTCTGTAAAGACCTATTTCTCAGATTTCGCTTTTTTTTTTTTTTAACCTCCAACCAAGTTTCAAGTATAAAGGGTGGCCGCCCCTATCCTTTGTGTGGTGTCTGTTGCATCCTTTCACAACTTCTAAATATGCAGACAGAGGATTTTTTTTAAATTTCATGTTTATGTTTTGAAGTAAATTATACAAGGCTCCTTCTCAACATTGTGTGCACATTTTTAATTTTCTACTTGTACTTTATTGATCGTTGATTTTCATTCATTTATTTATTTACTGATTTTTAAATGCATTAATTTTAAAACAAATTTTCTGCGACATAATAAATGCAAACATATTTTAAGTGTTTTTTTTCCTTTTGCCATTTTTTCTGCTGCTATCTCATTTACAGTTGTGATTCATGCTATTATGAACTTCACTGCCTACAGCCAATCTTGCTTGTAATTTTCTAGTCTCTTGTTGCTTTTCAAAAATTATGAGGACATTTGTTTGAACGCTTCCACACGTGCCCTGCAGACCATTTGATACACCAAGAAGCATACGTTAGTATCAATCTGAAACAGCGTTCTTGGTGAGAGGTGCAGTCACTCAAATGGAAATGGGGCTGCGCTGCATATGACTTCTTGACCTACAGAACACTTTCTTATCAGTTAATAGAAAACACATTTTTTCCTCAGCAAAGCCCCTTTTCAGCAGCTTCCACATGTATATAAGTAAAGTTTTATGCAAAAACAAATATAAAAGGACAACATTATCAGTACAAGCTGTAGCCCTGCATTGGGAAACGTCTCTAAAACAGCCAAAACTACCTAAGCTCTTTACCTCAACACAGACCTCTGCAAGGGTTAGGGGACAAATCACTGTCCTTTTAGTGCCACGTTTTTGTTTTTTTCCAAAAATCTTTACCAGTCAGGAGAATACCTCCATTCCCTCCCCATCGTTCAGCTGCTGTTTTACAATTGCCAAAGAATCCTCTATCTCTTATTCATTATATTCTTGCTTTGCTTAAGAACATATAAACTATAAGAAAAGAAGACTCCTGTGAACAGAATGGTCAATCTGCATCTTACTTTTTCTGCTTGGACTGAATGAAAATTTAAAGCAACCATGTTGTGTGATTTTGTGCATTCCCTTATATTCTGTCATTGATTTTAATGCAAATGAGCATAATTTACAAGTAAAAGATTTAAAAATCAATGCTCTTATTTATAAACACCAAGCCAGGAGCTGAATTGTCCCTTGTATGTCTAGCTGCGGTTCCTTAAAGAGTCAAGAGTTAACCCCATTGAGAAGCTCTCTATCTGTTTCATTCTGGGTATACAAAATGCAATATGAGCCTCCCACTTTCATACCACATAACCTGGAGAAGCCACAAGAATTGTTTAACATTCAATAAGACCTTTTGAAAGAGACAAGTGAGAGGAGCACAGCCCGAAATGCACGCTGCAGATGCAACCCTAGGCCACATACTAATGGAAAGAGTGTAACAATACAGACAGGATTTGGTGACTGTCGCAAGTTTGTTGTAATTTTGATTTAACCTTTTTTGTTGTTTTGTTTTTTTTTTTTTTTACATATTTTGTAAGTATTGTTATTAATTATAGTTTTATTTCCATTTGTACATGCATTTCCATAGTAAATATTTTGTGTAATGTAATGTTTTATGTTTTTATATTCCTCCTTTCTTATATCTTGTGTTCTGTCGGGCCACCATGATGACATTGCTGAAAGACCACCTCAACCGATATATTCTGGCTGAGTGTAAAGGTCTTATAAAGTGTCATTTAGAGTTGTAAGATTTGGGGGTGGGGGAGAAAGCAAGCAAGCTATTATTTCTGATCTGTCCTTTTAATCCTTATAATGATAAGTGCCGCCATTACAATAGGCTTCATGGCAATAACATTGGAAAAATTGGAAATGAAGGTCAAAGCTGTCTTATCTTAAATTAAGACTACAAAATGACAAAAAAAGCAGAAGCAATATCTCTGACGAAACAGTCTTTGTGAGCTGGAATGTTAAAGGTATCAATCATGATATAAAGAGAAAGAAAGTATTCTCTCACCTAACAGATCTAAATGCTAAAATTGTATTTTTACAGGAGACCCACTTCATAAGCAAGGATCAGTTTCAGCTGCGCAGAGACTGGGCAGGCCAAATATTCCATTCCAGCTTTACAGAGAAACCTAGAGGTGTGAGAATTCTTATACATGGAACAATCACAATTGTGGTATCAGATGTAGTATCTGATCCTGAAGGAAGATATGTGATCATCATGGGCAATTTTATTTAACTGTAAAGTGATTCTGATAAATATCTATGCACCCAATGTGGATGATGGAGACTTCATCCAAAATGTATTTGCATCTATTCCCAATGTGAACAGTCATAAAATTATAATGGCTAGGAACTTTAATTGTGTTTAAAATCCAGACCTAGATAGGTCTCCCGCCACATGGGTGATGACATCTAACACGGCAAAAACAATTACACAGTATGTAACTGATCACAACTCATCAGACCCCTGGAGATTTCTAAACCCAAACTCAAGAGCATATTCCATTTATTCACCAGTGCATCACTATTACTCAAGAATTGATTATTTCTTTATAAATAACACTTTTTGGACTGTGATTAAATCTTGTAAGTATGACGCTATTGTTAGGTCCGACGACACTGCTTTGATCATGGAGATTAAATAACTATGCCCCACATACCCATCTAGCAGATGGCATCTTAACCCACTTTTATTAGCAGATGAGAAATTTATAGAATTTATATCCAAGCAAATCTATGTTTTTTAGAGACAAATACATCCTCAGAGGTCTCTGCAGGAATACTTTGGGAAACACTAAAGGCTTTCTTACGAGGGCAGATTATTTAATGTCTTTCTCACTAAAATAAATTAGAAACCAAGAAGGTATCCGAGCTAATCAGTGAAATTACTAGAATAGATCAAGACCATGCCAGGTGTCCAAATGAGGCACTTCATAGGAAAAGACAGGTTCTGCATACAGAACTCAACCTCTTGACAACTAAAGAAACAGAACTCATCTTTAAATCAAGACATCATTACTATGAACACGAGTAGAAAGCTAATAAGCTCAACAAATCCACAAGCAAGAAGTTCACAATGTAATCCCAGCAATTACCAACACAGAGGAGACAAAATCATTGACGATAAAAATATAATGCACACATTTAGAAACTACTATACAGTTAGTTCTTATATTCTACTCAGTTTCAAGAAGACAAGACAAAACCTAATTCATTTCTGGATGCAGATTCCACAACTAGATACTCTCAGTGCAGAGGAATTGGATACACCTCTGGCACTATCAGAATTACTAGATGCTATAAACTCACTTTCAGAGTTTGCTGAATTTCTCAATTAAGTTAATTAGCAACATTTACAGAAGCTAGAGACAATAAAATTCTACCTTGAACGTTTTGCCAAGCATTAATTACTATCTTTCCTAAGCAAAATCAGTACTTATTACAATGTGCATCATACAGACCAATCTCACTTCTGAATAATGATGTTAAGATACTCTGCAAAGTCCTAGTTAGAAGGATTGAGAAGAAAAGACAGGTTCTGCATACAGAACTCAACCTCTTGACAACTAAAGAAACAGAACTCATCTTTAAATCAAGACATCATTACTATGAACACGAGTAGAAAGCTAATAAGCTCAACAAATCCACAAGCAAGAAGTTCACAATGTAATCCCAGCAATTACCAACACAGAGGAGACAAAATCATTGACGATAAAAATATAATGCACACATTTAGAAACTACTATACAGTTAGTTCTTATATTCTACTCAGTTTCAAGAAGACAAGACAAAACCTAATTCATTTCTGGATGCAGATTCCACAACTAGATACTCTCAGTGCAGAGGAATTGGATACACCTCTGGCACTATCAGAATTACTAGATGCTATAAACTCACTTTCAGAGTTTGCTGAATTTCTCAATTAAGTTAATTAGCAACATTTACAGAAGCTAGAGACAATAAAATTCTACCTTGAACGTTTTGCCAAGCATTAATTACTATCTTTCCTAAGCAAAATCAGTACTTATTACAATGTGCATCATACAGACCAATCTCACTTCTGAATAATGATGTTAAGATACTCTGCAAAGTCCTAGTTAGAAGGATTGAGAAAGTGCTTCCTTCTGTAATATCACAAGACCAAACTGGATTTATTAAAGGCAGACACATAGCTTCCAATTTTCAATGTCAATTTAATTTAATATTTTCACTCACAAAGTCTAACACCCCAGTGATATTATTATCGTTGGATGCAAAAAAAGTCTTTGAAATGGTTGAATGTGACTATCTTTTCACTACATTGGAGAAATTTGGGTATGACCCAAATATTCCTGCATGGATCAACCTACTGTATACCAGTCCAGAAGCGTCAGTTTGTATTAACGTTATTTCAGACTTCTTCAAACTAGAACAAAAGTTGTGAGATTTGGATCTATTTTGTTTCTTTTGGATTTTTTGTTTTTTACATATATTTTGCTCTGTTTAATTACATGTGGCATTTGGTTACTCTGGGTTTCCTTTTAGGCAAAACTGCTCAGATTTTTGTTCTTCTTTTTGGTGCTTTAATAAATTCTTTAAATTTGAAGTTATTTTGATTGGGGTATTTTTTGTGGCTTTTCTAGGACTTCTTGGTGGCTGACCTGGGGTTCTGACTTGAACATTTAATATGCCCTGTCTTATTTCCTGAAGAACTTATAATTTTTTACTGTCTGTTCACAGCACGATGTTTCAGTGTTGACAGGCAGCACCACATAGAGATAGATGTTCACATTGGCCATTGCCAAAGTAATTTCTTAGAATTCTCTGGGAGTGTGCATCACGTGGTGTGTTCAGAGCAACCCAATAAATTATCATATTATGCACTATTTAGGCATACATATTTGGATAATCAAAAGACTTTACATGTGTTTCTCTGTGCCTTTTAATCTTGGTTTTCTGACTTTCTTTTTGTCTTATGGTTCTGATTCTTTCTCCATTTCTGGCTTGGTGAAACATTAGATTGGCTTTTTGGTTTTGGCCCCTTTTTTGCTGATGTTAGGACTTTCTGTCCCTTAATTAAAATTCTCTTTTTTGAGACAGAACAATCCTAATGACCAGAGGAAAGTCTCTTCTCTAAAGGACATTTTTGGAGTATGTTGATGTTGTCCCATTATGGGACTCTGTAGGCTGGAAAGCCTGCCTTTTGTGCTTGGGGCTATGCTGCCTGGGGTTAGACTGGCTTTAGGGCTCAGAGCTATTGAAAAACTGGTCTGGTTTTGTTTCACAACAATGACTTTTAATGGGTTAGCAATGTATGGCATTGTGTAATCAATAAAGAAGTAATCAATTAAGAACCCAAAAAAAGTAAGCCATGATACCAAAAATATGGTTGTTGGACTAAAATTAATTAAAAGCAGCACAATACCAAAATTTTAAATGAAAGGAAAAATGGCACCCTCCCTGCAACTGTCTAAATGTGCCTAGTGCCTTTATCTAACTACTCATAAATTACTCCCCTCTCTCTCTCTCTCTCTCAGTTCTGCTCCTGTTAGTCAAAGTCTTACACACTCATCATCTGACTCCAATCTTTTCAAGTCTTTGGTCAGAGGAAGCGTTTAAGCACTTTCAGGTTTAATTCCTAGATCACTTCTCGGAACACAAAAGACCTGTAGAAACCTCAAGGATATCTTCAGACTACCCCGGCCCCCAGTAGTCCCAATGTACTGAAATGCACAGGATAACAATTGAATTAAGGAATTGGAATCAAAAGAGAGACTGAGGTCAGAATAAACAAGCAAAGGTAGTAACCAGGAGTCAAAGAATCTAATAAACAAGGAGCCAGGATGTGAAGAAATAACTGTCGCCAAGAAAAGGAGTGAGAGAATCAGTAACCAAAGGTTCTTGTAACATGAAAAAGAAAATGCTTTACTATAATTTTTAAAATAGGGAACACAAAATAGGAATTGGCATCCAGAGAGCCTTTTAACAAAGAACTATATTGCTAGTGTTTTAGGTTTAATCGATAAAGTTAGACAAGTCAGGAGTCCAAGGGGCTAACTTTTATACAACATGACCTGTGATGTGACTTCTTCTGTGACACCAATGTCAATCCAAACAACCACATAACATCCACACAAGTCCTAAAATGGCAGTGCTCATATAAAAGGCAAGATGGCATTACAGTATAACATAAAAGACATCAAGCAGGTAAAGATACATTAAAGCAAAAAATCAATATGACCATTGGATCTCAAAACCCCCATATCAATGTATAAATTATTTTTAGAGACCCAGTAACGGTGAAGAAAAATTAAAAATAAGTGTCAAATCATGACTCCCGAGTGTTTTAGTCCAGAACCCTACTTTATTTTACAAGATCAAGCAACTCTACAGTGGCTTCTCCATTATAATATAGAACAGAATCAGTTTAACTCATAATTAGTCCTTTCATTCATTTAGTTCAGGTACCTGATATGATAAAAGAGTATGTTTTTTCATTAAAATACATATTATTGGCTTTGGTTTTTGAAAGAATAGCTTGCAATAACTACTGTATGTTCACAAAAACAAGGACAAAAGAGGGTTGATTAATCAGGCAAACATTTATTACGAGGCAGAATAAGTAATTGTGGTCATTACATCTGAAAGCCAGGAACCAGAAACTCATAAACCAATACTTTCAATCTTTTCTAAGCGTCAAACATGTATGCAAAGAGGTCACCTTTGAGGTTTTGATAAGGTAAGCACTACCACCCCTGATGGTTGACCAAACCCAATACTGTATTGTTCTCCTCTCATCCACCTCCCATCCCAAAACCTCGTAGGCTACGTCCTTGCCAGGTTTGAAGAGATCCATACCCCTGCTATTACAGAAGTCTGTGTCACATATTTGACACTAGATGAGAGGGAGTGATAGGACAGGAAATTCTCTAGCCTTACTTAAGAATTATTTCCTGTTGTTACCGGCAGAGACTGATTCTCTGCTTTTGTGTATTTTGTTTCTTTTTTTGTGACATTTAAAGAGGGTTACTGGAACTAGAACTGTACCTCATATCTAGAACCTAGGGTCCAACCAGTGTGTTCATACAAGATGTTGAGTCTTTACTTTTTATTTAACGTTCATAAGAGTTGCACTATAAATTCTGGATCTTAAATAACATGGTGACATCCACATTACCAATTGGCAAGTGCACAATGGCAACACTGCAACAGTGAAAAAGCATCTCTCGACCCAGTGGCACAACAACAGGACATGGGACACTAGTGCACCAACAAAAGCGTGGAGGAAAATTGTGCACAGCTACTAAAACTCTGGGTTTAGTTTTATTTCCTGGAAGAACTTCTTATTACATAATTGAAAATATACAATGTGATGTTAAAAAGACTAAGCCCAAATGAACAAACACAAAAACATGTAAGTGAAAGGGGAACTGCACTGTGCCATGCCCTGCAACAAGTCTAAAAATATCACCCACCCATCTGTCAGTGCTGTAGGCCGTGATTAATCTGAACATATCGTGATTTGAATGTAGAAATAGGCGGTCTGACCAAAAATCCATATCAGGTTATAGTTAGAAATTTCAGACAATACCTATATAATGTGCCTTACTTGGTTTTCTGACTGAAACATATTTTTGTAACCAATAACACACATTAATGATTCATTGTGCGCTTATCTGTTGACATTCTTGTTACTGATCTGCTAATCAAACAAATCTGATGGAAGATATTCAATCTAGAATCCAACCCAGCTAGAACCCAAGAAAGTGTGGTTTCTTTCTTTCTCACTAGCTTACAAATCCAGGACAAGACATGGCTTTTTTATTCCCTCTTCTTATTTCAAATGGCCTGCTTTAAACCTACACACATTGCCAAACCTGTTTAATCCATTGTTGTGTTACAGAGGGAGGGTCACCATCAACACACTAGTCAGGCTGAATTTTGCATCAAGTCAAGTCAAGTTGGGGAGCATAAACTGTACAGTGCGTTGTCACACCCACCACATTACAAAACAGCTCAGGATCCTGGTTGGAAACCCCCCAGGGAGACATGTGTTTCAGTCCCACCATCTGGAAATGACCCTCTCTCTGTCTATGCCAGATGTTACGTGGGCGTCCCCTTGGCCTGGTCCAGCCACTCGGGTCCCCAACAATGAGGATCTTATGAGCTGGATCACCCTCAGGGAATCGTGCCACATGGCCCATAACTGACACTCCCTCACAATGCAGGTAATGTGCCTTATTCAGGACTCCTACTCATTCAACACAAAGTCAAAACAGCGGTACCCAAGGATTCTCTGAAGAGACACAGTACCAAAGGAGTCCAGTCTTCATCTCAGGTCACTTGATAGTATCCATATCTCACAACCATATAGCAAGACAGGAAGCACTAGGACTCTAAAGACTTGGACCTTCATCCTTTTGCATAGATATCGGGAGCGCCACACACCCCTTTTCAGCGACCTCATGACCCCGCCATGTTCTACCAATCCGTCTACTGACTTCATAGGAAGAGTCACCAGAGACATGAATGACACTGCCAAGGTAAGTAAACCTCTCAACAAGGTCGACTCTCGTGGCAGAGAGAAACACTGCTGATGGCTGTGTCTAAGAGGTCATTAAAGGCCTAGATCTTGGTTTTTATCCAGGACACTCACAAGCCCAGACACTCAGACTCCTTGCTCCGTCTCTCAAGCACCACGATCAGAGTCTCCATGGACTCCGCGAAGATTACAGCATCATCAGCAAAGTCAAGATCTGTGAATCTTTCTTCACCAACAGATGCCCCACAGCTAATTCAGATAGATAGATAGATACTTTATTAATCCCAAGGGGAAATTCACATCACTCTTGTGATATTTTCAAAAGGATAAGGTCTCTTATTACACAATGGTCACTCACAAAATGGCATTATCTTTAACACAATAATACATTGGCATAAAAATTACACTTCCTATTTACTTTTGGACAGATTTGCACATTTTGTGTGAAGACATGTTTCACATTTAAATGTATTTACAGGTCTTCCATTCATTTTTAGCATACCAGAATTTTTTTTTTTCAGAATCAATGCTGCAGTATTGAAAAGAAATAACTGAGACAAGCCAAAATGGGTTCAGACACCTGTGGATTGTGGCATTTTCCTTGTCCAGTTCAGATTTGCTGGGAGCCAGAGCTTCATCAGCACCATCAGGCACTAAGCAGGATTCAACCTTGGATGCCACACCAATCCACAGCATCAAAATTGAAAAACTAGCTCCAAAATATAAAATACTTTTGAAAGAGATGGGGCTGTTGTGCAGACATGTCTTGGTGCACCCTTTTTATGAAGGTGAGCAAAATGAGTACAGTGTTTTCAAAAAAGATTTGATTTAATATGTGGTAGATCTGCCACTTAAACACAAAATAATGTGTACACCGTGTTGTGTGTTCAGCAGGTAAAATCCAGAGTGACCATCCCTTCCCTTTCTCTGTTCAGTGATAGCTTAGTTTAACCAGTCTTTTGCTCACTGCTATGCCCCCACAGTATTCTCCTCCCAAGGTTCCCTCTGTTCTGCTATGGCTTAAAGTGGCACCTGTCCAGTTGCCACTGACAAATTTCTTTCCTCCCTGTTTTCCAGCTCTAACGACTAATCCGAAATGACATTATTGCCATTCTGTCACTCTTTCTCCAGTATATTGTAATGGAAATGAAAGCAGACCTAGTATTGATTATGCACTGAACAACAACAGCAAGATTGTTTACGTGTCAACACTAGCTAAGGCTGAAATACGGTTCTGGATGTACGAACCTCATGGTTACTTTTTAACAATTCTAAAATCTACAAGGGCGGTACGGTGCTGCAGTGGGTAGCGCTGCTGCCTCGCAGTTAGGATACCCGGATTCGCTTCCCGGGTCCTCCCTGCGTAAAGTTTCCATGTTCTCCCCGTGTCTGCGTGTCTATTTCGGTTTCCTCCCACAGTCCAAAGACATGCAGGTTATGTGGATTGGCGATTCTAAATCGTCCCTACTGTGAGCTTGGTGTGTGGGTGTGTGTGTGTGTGTGCGCCCTGCCTGGGGTTTGTTTCCTGCCTTGCGCCCTGTGTTGGCTGAGATTGGCTCCAGCAGACTCCCGTGGCCCTGTAGTTAGGATATAGTGGGTTGGATAATGGATGGATAAAATCTACAAAGAGAGGATCTTTTGACCGAGCCTACATATTCCATATTTGTTAGCTTTGCCTAACCCCAAACAGGGATGGGAGCCAACCCTGGCTAAAATGACTCACATTTCAACACTAAAGCATGTAAAAAAAAAATATATATATATATATATATAGCTAACACCTACAAAAATTTAAAAGACTAGGGGGCAGTGCTTCGCTCGCCAACCCCTACACTATGCGCTAGCCACATCATGGATCTGCTGCTCGTGTATGGTTATGGCTCACAGATTGTTATTTTCATGGGAATTGTTACATATGCATAATAGAACTAACTATTTTAAATTATAGCAAGTAATTAACCATAGTAAAAAACAGTAAAATGTAATACATTTAAAGAAAATTATGTTTCATGTTGCGTTAGAGGTATTCATTGCGTTATACAAATTCATTCTATTTGACATTGAAATTAACACAAAAATACTTTTTAAACTTACATTTTTACTGTATAATTTCAGTAAAAACAATATTTGGAATGGCGGCACGGTGGCGCAGTGGTAGCGCTGCTGCCTCGCAGTTAGGAGACCCGGGTTCGCTTCCCGGGTCCTCCCTGCGTGGAGTTTGCATGTTCTCCCGTGTCTGTGTGGGTTTCCTCCGGCACTCGGTTTCCTCCCACAATCCAAAGACATGCAGGTTAGGTGGATTGGCGATTCTACATTGGCCCTAGTGTGTGCTTGGTGTGTGGGTGTGTTTGTGTGTGTCCTGCGGTGGGTTGGCACCCTGCCCAGGATTGGTTCCTGCCTTGTGCCCTGTGTTGGCTGGGATTGGCTCCAGCAGACCCCCGTGACCCTGTGTTCGGGTTCAGCGGGTTAGAAAATGGATGGATGGATGAATATTTGGAATTAATGTAACTTTTCGGCAATATCGCATTGAATTTTGATTCTGTGTTTGGAGTTACATCGTGACAATGAAATGTATAACTGCCCATGAGTGAATATCATTTCTCTCTAATAAATAAACTAACTTTTTTGATTGTTTGTCCCTGTGATTTTTGGGTTTCCTCCGGATGCTTCGGGTTCCCCCCACAGTCCAAAGACATGCAGGTTAGGTGCATTGGCGATCCTAAATTGCCCCTAGTGTGTACTTGGTGTTTGTGCGTGACCTGTGATGGGCTGGCACCCTGCCCAGGGTGTGTTTCTGCCTTGTGTCCTGTGCTGGCTGGGATTGGCTTCAGCAGACCCCTGTGACCCTGTGATACGATATAGCGGGTTGGAGGATGTCTTACTGACTGAGTGACTTTTCTTCAAGATAACATTGTATTTTGATTCCTTGTTTGGTCTTACAGTGTGATCATGCAACGCATAACTGCCCATGACTGAATATCGTTTCTTTGTCTCCTATAAATAAACCAACTTTTTAAAATGTTTATCCTTGTGATTTGTTATTTGTCATTGCAAAATCAATTCTCACGGGAAATTGTAAACATTTTAATACGAATGACATATCTCCTTTTTGCCCGAAAACCGTTTTGAGTTCATTCCATAAAAATAAGACTTTCTGATACAACAATCTATACAAAAGTGGGAATATCCAGAGCCGAGGTAGCTGGTGGCATTGTTCTCAAGAAGCTGTGGATTTCTGGCCATTGTGGATTGCGCGTCATTGTAAGAAATAAATCTGGCCAGCCGATAGTTCTGGATATTGCCATTGCATGATAATTTAACTGTTGCAATGCTCTTGGACTACCCTGATATGATGATGGAACTATTACTTCTTTACCTATTTTGAATTTGTCTGAACTATTGATAATTGAATTTTGAAAGTAATCAATGAGACCTTACAGATGTTCGGTTCTAAGTTTAGCTTCATTCGATGTAATTAAGAGGAGATGGTTAGCTGCGACTTTCACATATGCATTAATAATGTAATGTTGCAATAGACGTTGAGATGATAGAAGTGGGTTAAATACATGGGAACGTATTGCTAATTTTGAGCCAAATTATTGTGTGGGTGTTATTCGTTTTTCTGAATGCATTTGTTTCATATTGTACAACCATCATGTTTTGCCATCTGGGTATGTGGCGATGTATTTGACATAAATGACGACTCATGCTTTGCCTTTTGATATACACAAATATCTACTCTGTGATATCTCCGTCTTTCGAAATTATTATCGCTGACAATTCATCACATATGGGTTTATTGTAGGCTAAATGCGACTACGATCTTTCAGATTCATATAGAAATCCATGAAAATTTCTCTGTCCGTGTTTTGCTGATAAATTTTGTGTAAAGTACGATACTTTTGGACGTATGGATTTGTATACATTATTGGCTGTATAATTTCTGTTATGTTGGATAGTTTAACACTTTGGATTCTATATTGTATCGCTTCTCTGTGATCATAAAGATACACCTGACCAAATTGTGTTTTTTTTTCAAAATTAAACTTGCCGTAGCTGTAATTGTAGCGGGAACACACATTCTCATAGCATATGGTCCATTATTGTGTATGTAGCTCTCTTCACAACAACACAGACACAGGTCGGTTCTTTTAAACGGGTGTTTATTGCTTGTGCTCCTCTTACTCACACCATCACGCCTCCACGCCGTGAGAACTACATGGTGAGTAATCAGTATAAAACACATTAGCGAATACACAGTAACTTGCATACACATATGATGAAATGCAAAACATTTAGTGCAAACATGAAACAAAATACTTTTTACAAATAAAATACCTCGTTGGCCGCTTGTCATGAAAAGAGGTCCTTAAATCACTTTGTCTGTTTTAGCTTCCGATATTTCAGTTTAAAACCTTTAATGCAACATGGCAGAGCCTTGCGAGAGACATGCACCCACCTGCGGTCCATGGGGCAGGTCTTTCTCATGTTCTCCTGATAACTCCTAAGTGCGTTCTTGTGAGACACATTACTTTACATACAGTACATATTATCTTAAAGTCACTTAACAATAACAAACAAATTGTAACATGTAAATTTACTATATAAATCAAGTTTTTAAATTTAGATATTTAAACTTAAACTATATATTTATAAAGTTATGTAACACATTATAAAATCAATTATCTACAACATGAACTTTACATTAAATATTGTTCAACAACATTTACAGTGAAAATCAACTTTTGTGCATAGAATGATGGTAATGCGAAAAGATTATTGTAGACGCACATATTTTGCCTATAGTGTTTGTGAATTTCACTTTCACCAAACAACAAATCTTTTAATTCTTGCAGAAGCGCCACTTTATTGGGAAGCAGCAGTTCTTTTCCCTGATGGCAGCACGAATTAGACGATCTACAAGTCTCCGATTTAAACTTTAAAGCCTTACAATATTTACATACTTCCAGCATATTATCTATGTCCATATATTTGATCTGTTTTTGCTGTTCTGTTATTTCACCTAGTAATAATTTCCGTTTGTTTGCGCGAATGTGATCTTTTTTCTGACACGTTCAAATTTTAGCACTGTCATATTTTTGAACTTGCTCTACGTGTGTATCGCGCCAAGGTTGTTTTTGAGCCTTTCGAATTCCACTGCTGACATAATCTGTAACCTGCTCTGCATGTACATAACGCCAACGTTTGTGAATGACTTTATGAAGTTCTACTGCGTCTTTTATTCTTTGTCTTTTATTTCTAACCCCGTTTGGACCTGCAAGGTTTTCAAATCCACTTGTTCTGGGCTGATTATTACTTTCCTTGCCTAGGTCTCTGTCTCACAGGAACATGCTTTCAGTGGATGTCAGTATGATGTGACTTGACCTTGTCACGGGAAGTGAAAGTGTCTCTGCCTCTCTGAAGTGTCTCTCTTCAAGATCATGTCTCGTCGCAGGATTTTCTTTTATAATAGAGAGATATTAATTAAAGTTGTTGTGTTAAATTACAATGTTAGTTACACTCTTACCACAGCCTGTCTTTATGTCCTATTCATTTTTTATTATTATTTGCTTTGTATCTTTCTGTTGCTTGAGTTGTAAACCACCATTTGCTTCAGATTAGAGGTACATATTCCTGTGCCCACATGTCATTAACTATTTATGTACTTTGATAGTACTTCTACTTTACAACTGCATAACTGTGTTTGTTCACCACCATTACTGTGGATTAAGCACTATAGCTGGAGAGTGACACTGAGCCTGTCCAGTGCTATTGCGGCCGTTGCATAATGTGAGCTCGTGGATGGGTTAAGGTCTGAGCTCCAGGTAATGTCAGCGCATTGTTGGATACTATTAGATTGACACGCCAGTAGAGGAGCCATCATAAATTAACCTACAGTAAGCCTGTTTAATAATTCAGGACTGTGCACTGCTCAAGACAGTTGGGGCAGTTTAGAATCGCCATTTGACCCCACACACATCTTTGGGATGTTGAAATAAAACTGGAGTGGACCCATTAAACTTGACTCAAGGCATCACTATGTTCTGTTGTAGCCCATTTCTTTTCTTTGCATATATTTATCTTATTGTTTTTGACACATTTTGCTATAATTCATGTTATTGAAAAAGTTTTCATTTCTTCTTTTTGTATTTTTCTGTTATGTAAGGATGTAATGTTTTTGGTATTATATTAATTATACATCTATCAGTTGTTTTTTGTTCTATGCGCCTAGTGCACTTTATACTAAGCCCAGGGGGGCATACATTTTTGACTCATTTCTGCTTTTGTGTTTTGATACTAATCATAATTTTAAGAACTTTTGTGCTTGAACCAGGGGTTTTTATAGCTCCCCTTCCCTTTGGATTCATTTTAGTGAGGGGGCCTGATATTGAGATGGATTATGATTGATAATGAATAATTACAGTATGTGCTTTGTATTCTCTATATCTTATGTATGTATTAAACACATAATACAATAGTGATAATACAATGGTGATTTATCTCCCAATTACTCTTATTACAAAATTTGCTGAGCTGCTCTGCTTCCCGCGTGGTTGACTAGAACCGATAAAGAAGGGTGTTTGTGGTCAGCACAGGCCAAAGTTGTAAAAGCACAAAGTATATCCTGTGAGACATGTGTAAAGTATTGACTAATGGAAGAACTAAGAAGAAAGGTAGGACCTGGATAGGACTGATTAAGGGTCCAGAAGACACCATGGGAATGCTTGGCTACCCTACATTACCCTTACTGCCCTGTAGGCCTAGAAATTCTGCAAAGAAGTGTGCAGAAGACATAAATACCAGGGTAGATTGACAGTATGGGTTCTATCCCAGCCATTTCAGCAAGAGGTGTTGTTTGAAAGACTAACCAGCTCACAGTGTAATGCAAAGAGACCTCCTCCTACCTGAACACTAGACACATTTGGTATCTAGTCCTCAAATGCTATTATCTATCCAGGTTACATTTGAGATAAATGTTGCACCCACACATAATCACTTTGTTTCAGTTTTAGGCATGTTTTAGAAATGTAGGTCATTTAGGTTGTACCTGCTCCCATGCTTGATTGTTGTACACTATTTAATGTCTCTGAGTAAGTTAATGATAAATGACATATGCAGTCAGTACTGGTTTGGTCTGTCTCTGTCTAATGTCTGTCTCTGGGCTAATAGATGAACGGATAGAGGTTTAACTGGGGATATTATTGGTGAATTGACGGCCCCTTGTGACAGTGTGTTTTGACTCCATGCTACCGGTTGCCTCTGGGAGCAAATTGAACCCAACAAAACCCAACACTGCCTGTAACGCATCCGAGGGATTAGCCAACAGATGAGGACAGAACACACATAAAGCAAGGGGTAGGTGCATAAGTGCTCCAGTGATTTTATTTAAAACAAGTCAAAAGAAAGAAGGTTCAAAAACTGCAGGGCAACATGTTCTTCATCAAAGTGTCAGTGATGGTTAAAAGTTCCAAAAAATAAATCCATTAAAATGAGGTTCAAATGAACACAGTGCAGGAAGCTATCCTTAAAAACCATGAGCCCTGGTGCCATCCCTTAAAAGGCTGTCTCCTCAGCCTCAGATTGGACCTTGCAACTGAAGAGACAGCTATCTGACAGACACCACCATCCTCTTACGGGGCAAGGTCCTGGCCACAACAGGACGCCCCAGTCCAGACCCAAGGCTCAAGTCCCCAAAGACCATGATGCTCACAATGGGGCTCCCTGTCTGAGCCTCGCTGACCCCCACAGCCTTCCTGGACTTCTGCAGCGAGCAGCTTCCACTACCTGGTCACTCCAGCTCCCTGAGTCGCTTAGCTGGAGCAATCGCCTGCAACAATACCTGAATATTGGCCAGCTGCTCCTTTGAGGGGCTCTCCTGTCTCCTCATTCGCTCTCTCTCTCCCTCTTGCTTGCACCTGCACCAGCTCTCTCTCCCATCTTCCTGCCTGCTTCTCTTTTCTTTTTTAAACCTTCACCCTGTTGCCCCATTTCTGATCCTGTGCTCCCCGTTTATATGCTGGGAACAGCTACAGTTGCGATTGCCTGAGTGTTACCCTGGGCCGATAATAAGTCACTAAGGTCGCCTGCAAGGCAACGCATGGACGGTTGACTGCCTCCCACCATCCTGGATACGAGCCATTTTCTCAGCAGATCACTCACACCTGCTCCACTCCACAGTAAGAGTGCATCCAATATATATTTATTAAAAACGGGCTCCTGATTATCAAGCTGAGGACCTGCAATACCACACCTCTCCCTCACAATACCATGAGAAAAACGCCTCAAGCCAGCTACTTGAGTTTGGTGTAATATTAGTTTTGGCAAGATGGACTTTAAGGATCCTGGAGGCATAGCTTTGGAGGAAAAGCCTGATTTTAAATTCAAGAGCCAGCCAAAATTATATGACACTAGTGACATAGGCAGAAATCACTGTTACAATGGAAATTTACTAATCTTCAGAAATCAGCCAAGTGTTTGATAAGCCAAAGGTCATGTTTAAGCTGAATGCCCAGAACTTTCAGCCAAGTAAAAGTCAGTCATATCACCTTGAATGGCATAATCTTTTACAGTCATATGAAAAAGTTTGGGAACCCCTCTTCTAATTCTTTGGATTTTTGTTTATCATTGGCTGAGCTTACAAAGTAGCAACTTCCTTTTAATATATGACATGCCTTATGGAAACAGTAGTATTTCAGCAGTGACATTAAGTTTATTGGATTAACAGAAAATATGAAATATGCATCATAACAAAATTGAACATGTACATAAATTTGGGCACCCCAACAGAGATATTACATCAATTCTTAGTTGAGCCTCCTTTTGCAAATATAACAGCCTCTAGACGCCTCCTCAAGCCTTTGATGACTGTCTGGATTCTCGATGGAGGTATTTTTGACCATTCTTCCATACAAAATTTCTCCAGTTCAGTTAAATTTGATGGCTGACGAGCATGGACAGCCTGCTTCAAATCATCCCATACATTTTAGATGATATTCAGTCAAGTCAGGGGACTGTGATGGCCATTCCGGAACATTGTACTTCTCCCTCTGCCTGAATGCCTTTGTAAATTTCGAACTGTGTTTTGGGTCATTGTCTTGTTGGAATATCCAACCCCTGCGTAACTTCAACTTTGTGACTGATGCTTGAACATTATCCTGAAGAATTTGTTGATACTGGATTGAATTCATCCGAACCTTGACTTTAACAAGGGCCCCAGTCCCTGAACTAGCCACACAGCCCCACAACATGAGGAACCTCCATCAAATTTGACAGTAGGTAGGAGGTGTTTTTCTTGAAATGCGGTGTTCTTCGGCCATGCAAAACACTTTTTGTTATGACCAAATAACTCAATGTGTGTCTTATCAGTCCAAAGCACTTTGTTCCAAAATTAATCTGGCTTGTCTAAATGAGCATTTCCATACAACAAGCGACTCTGTTTGTGGCGTGAGTGCAGAAAGGGCTTCTTTCTCTTTTCTTTGTGCAAACTTCGCTGAATTGTAGAACGATGTACAGATACACCATCTGCAGCAAGATGTTCTTGCAGGTCTTTGGAGGTGATCTGTGGGTTGTCTGTAACCATTCTCACAATCCTGCGCATATGACACTCCTGTGTTTTTCTTGGCCTGCCAGACCTGCTGGGTTTAACAGCAACTGTGCCTGTGGCCTTCCATTTCCTGATTCCATACCTTACAGTTGAAACTGACAGTTTAAACCTCTGAGATAGTTTTTTGTAGCCTTCCCCTAAGCCAGGATACTGAACAATCTTTGTTTTCAGATCTTTTGAGAGTTGCTTTGAGGATCCCATGCTGTCACTTTTCAAGAGAGTCAAAGGGAAGCACAACTTGCAATTGACCACCTTAAGTGATTAAGGACACATGATTGGACTGTCTATGAAGTTCAAGGCTTAACAAGCTAATCCAACGAATTTGGTGTTGCAAGTAATCAGTATTGAGCAGTTACATGCATTCAAATCAGCAAAACTACAAGGGGACCCAAATTTTTGCACAGCCAGTTTTTTGATTAAATGATAATAATTTCATACAACTAAATACTGCTTCACTAAAAATCTTTGCTCTGAAAACACCCCAGTACTCAGATGTTCCTAGGAAATGAAAGACGTACCACTGTTATCTTTTTTTTGAAAGTAGAAAGTAGTAGTAAATTATTATGCAGGCTGAGAGGAGTTCAAAAACTTTTTCACATGACTGTATTTATTAAGGACACTTAAAAAAAATATTGTCAGAACTAAAACATACTGTATCTGGAAATTATAACCCGGTCAGGTAAAGGAAGGGTCAGAACTTTGAGATCAAAACTAAACTGGGGCTACCAAGAACAGAAGGACAAGTCCAAAACTCAAGAGTCAAAAATAAAGTGAAGGTGAAACAAAAAACAACAACAAAATCCAACCACTAGGGTCCAATTGGAATAAAGCTAACTGATGTTAAAGATTTTCTTCTAGTTGTTTAACGCGCTGATAATAACATGTATTGCAAACTCTAGTATATTTATAGAGTAATGCCTGTTACATCATTGGCATGACAGTTGGGGTCATATATAAATCAACCTTTAAAATTCAAAGCAAAAGGATTCCTTGAGTTTTAAAACCACCGAACACACAGAAATAAAAAACATAAAAGATTGCCTCATACTACACTATTGCACTCATCTGACTGCCTCTTGCTTGTGGCCATTGTCTGCCTGTGGCCCACTTTGGTGCCTCTTTAAAACAACATTTGCCTTCTTCTACCTGAATCTTCTTTTCTGGGCTTTTAGCAGAATTTTTTTTTCTCTTAATTACACACTGCACTCCCAATTTGTCCCTTCACTCTGCCTCATTTACTGCTGCCTTCGAGCTTCTGCAAATTGTCTAATTTGAAAAAAACCTTAACCCATCTGCTCTTTTGCCCAATTTCTAATATATCTTTTCTGTCAAGAAATCTTGAGTGTATTTGTGCATCACAAATACTCCAACATCTAAGTAATAACCATCTGTTTGAGTCGCCCCAGACTGGATTTCAGCTCCATCACAGCTGCTGTTCAAATCACATTAGTATGTTATTGTGACTAATGTCAGCGTGGTACCAAGTAGCGCTGGTGTCAGACAGTGCCGGAGATGAATGAAAAATCTCTTTTACACTGATTTGGGATGATGGATCTGAGTTTTTATTTAATATACTTCTGCAACATTGTAATCTTTCATTCAGTGCATTAAGTGGCCTGTTAAGAAGCAGGGTGGTCTCCTTGAATACAACAAGTTACCATGGATCTTTGACAGAGACAATGGGCATAGAGAATGTGAAGGTGCCATCATGAGACGCTGGTGGTGAAATGATGTCTAGCACAAGAAACAAATTCAAAACACTTGACTAGCAACTCAAAGAATTCATAATTTCAAAATAGAAGGTTTATCATCTCACCTCTATTAGCAGCACATGTGCCCAAATAATACATGTCAGGCATCTACACTTTCTTTATAATGAACAATTGACAGACTTTAGGATTCACAATGTAGTTTTCCCAGATAGCTTTTTCTTTTTGTAATGTGTTCATTTTCTGAGTGAAGGATCACCTGAAGCCAGAGCCTATCCTGGCAGGAGCAGGCAGCCACTCAGGACATTAATACAGACATTAGTTCGAACATCAGTCCATCAGAGGATATTTTCTGACCTGCACCCACACCCATCCCAAATGGGACAATTTGGGGTCAGCAAACAACCAAACCAATTAGTCCTTAGGTTCCCAAGTTCAATGTCTACTCAAAAGAGAACCTGCTATAAAGCCTTGTGTGAGTGAACCCTGTCCAGGGCTGGTTTCTACCATGTTCACAATGTTGCTGGGATGGCTTCTTGCTTCCCATAAACCTAAATTGAATTGCATGGATTTGAGACTGAGACTGTACAGTTATGTAGCTTCAAGTAAATTCAGGATTCTCTAGAATAGTGCTCTTTGCAGAGCACTGCAAAGATTTAAAAATTTAAGATACTGGGCTCATGAAAAAGTAGTATGACGTACACACGGACTTGACCCATCTGTTGTGATGATCATCACATCAATACTGGAGAATTTCTTTCCTTATGATGATCTTGCATTGATTTACTAAACTTCTTATGCCAGCACGTCTCAATACCTTGTTGTACCCATGGTCCTGGTGAATTCGCCCACTTCATAGTAACTCTTGTTTTCCTCAAATTCTGTCCAAATGTATTAGAAAGTGTCCCAGTTCCATGTCAAGAGAGAACAAAAGGGAGCTGCTCTTATTGACAGAAGCCATAAGCTAAAATGCCTCAAGGTATCTTTTCATTTTATAAATCCATCATTAACGGGTTATTACCTTAATACTTTATGGAGACATGTCTTTGGAGTATTCACAATCAACAGACAAATTCAAATTTGCACAATCCCCTGATCCAACTTGAAATTAAGTACATTTTAATGTACAGCCCCTGATTTAACTCCCAGTTCAGTCACTGAATCATTTCGCAACTCTGAGCTTCTTTTTGTTCTGTCCTGCCAATGAGCCATGAAGAGCAAAATCCCATTGCAGTGCTCAATATTCAAGTCTCTACAAAATGCTTTCGGATTAGATTCTTTTTTGAGATAAATAGTGTTGCATAAATAATATTAGCAATTTAAAGTGCTAAAGGCACGTAATACTGTACTGACATGTTGGGACATACACGCTAACCATTTAAATTATAAAGATAGCTCTTTTTTATTAATTGTTCTCACTTCTTTCTGCATTAAAGAATTAACTTTCTCCTTATTGAGAAGAACTTGAACTGTCTGAAAATTTGAAATTTCCTTTTCAGTTTTGTAATCTTCCTTTATGTTAATGGGGGCTTTGAGAGTACAACCTGCTTTCCATCATTAAGTTCCCCTATTAAGCATAACATTATTTCAGCCTACAGGGGACCAGCTTTTCATTAAATAATGTGATGCACCAGATCTTGTAGGAGCACACAGCAGGGTGAGCTCAGGGTGCTTTGACTTTCAGACAACTGTGCTCTGCTCTGACTGCTGATGACATTTCCAGGTATGTTCAGTAAATTGCAGTGTAGTGACACTCTTCAGCTGTTCCTCTTCTTAACCACAATGTTCTGATTTTTTCATTAAGAAGGGCTTTAAAAGTCTGCTCCTTTTCTTTGTTATTATAAGTTGACAAAACCACATTAACTGATCAGAACGACTGGAGAGCCCAGGCCATTAACAGGAATGTCTCCATACCTGGGAACGACAGTCCACTGCTCTTTGAGGTCTACATTTATATGAATGCCCATACAGTTGGTGTTATGAGTGACCACATTGATACATTTATTTTCCTGCGTCTATTATCCTAGTTTATTAAATATTTTTCTTTTGTATTTCATAGAACCTCTAGGATTAGCAATTAGTTTGAAGGTGAAATTAGAGTCAGGTGTTTTCAATCAATGGGATAACAATCAGGTTTGAGTGGGCACCCTGTGTTATTTAAAGAACAGGGATCTATCAAAGTCTGCTCTTCATAATACATGTTTGTGGAAGTGTATCATGGCACGAACAAAGGAGATTTCTGAGGACCTCAAAAAAAGAGTTGTTGATGCTCATCAGGCTAGAAAAGGTTACAAAACCATCTTTAAAGATTTTGGACTCCACAAATCCACAGTCAGACAGATTGTGTACAAATGGAGGAAATTCAAGACCATTGTTACCCTCCCCAGGAGTGGTCAACCAACAAAGATCACTCCAAGAGCAAGGTGTGTGATAGTCAACAAGGTCACAAAGGACCCCAGGGTAACGTCTAAGCAACTGAAAGCCTCTTTCACATTGGCTCATGTTCATGAGTCCACCATAAGGAGAACACTGAACAACAATGGTGTGCATGGCAGGGTTGCAAGGAGAAAGCCACTGCTCTCCAAAAAAACATTGCTGTTCATCTGCAGTTTGCTAAAGATCATGTGGACAAACCAGAAGGCTATTGGAAGAATGTTTTGTGGACGGATGAGACCAAAATAACACTTTTCATTTAAACCAAAAAGTTCTATGTTTGGAGAAAGGAAAACACTGCATTCCAGCATAAGAACCTTATCCCATCTGTGAAACCTGGTGGTGGTAGTATCATGGTTTGGGCCTGTTTTGCTGCATCTGGGCCAGGATGGCTTGCCTTCATTGATGGAACAATGAATTCTGAATTATATCAGAGAATTCTAAAGGAAAATGTCAGGACATCTGTCCATGAACTGAATCTCAAGAGAAGGTGGGTCATGCAGCAAGACAACGACCCTAAGCACACAAATCGTTCTAGCAAAGAATGGTTAAAGAAGAATAAAGTTAATGTTTTGGAATGGCCAAGTGAAAGTCCTGACCTTAATCCAATTGAAATGTTGTGGAAGGACCTGAAGCAAGCAGTTAATGTGAGGAAACCCACCAACATCCCAGAGTTGAAGCTGTTCTGTATGGAGGAATGGGCTAAAATTCCTCCAAGCCAGTGTGCAGGAATGATCAAAAGTTACTGGAAACATTTTGTTGCAGTTATTGCTGCAAAGGGGGGGGGTCACACCAGATACTGAAAGCACACTCACAAATATGTAATACTAGCAAAATACCCGCGCTTCGCAGCGGTGAAATACTGTCTGAATATTTTTATTAATAAAAAAGTAAACATTTTTAGACTGAACGAATATATGTAAAAAATTAATTGTTAAGGATCTCTCTGTATACCACATCGTCAGTTTGGCCCTCTGGTTGTAATACGACTAAGCTGTGTGCTGAGCTCACTCTTGAGCATGCAACATACAGTTGGCCATGTGAAAAGCAATCCCGCCTCAAATCAATGCCAACCTTTTGTAGTGTTTGTCCCTGAGACTTATTAATTGTCATTGCTGAAGCAGAGCCTTACTGTAAATTGAACGCGTTTGAATTGAAATGGGAGATTAGATGGTATAACGGGGATGCGAGGAATAAAAACTGTGTCACCTGAGGCACTGCCAATAAAAATAGTTGCTTCAATTAGGTTTTTTGTAGAGATGTGACCTGAAGTCTTGTGCCGTTACAAAGTTTCGGTGGTTGTAAGTTTCTGCTTCCTTGGCGAAGGTCGTAAACGAAAGAAGACACCGCAGTGAACACAGAAGAGAACCCGTGGATTAAATAAAACCTACACAATAACTGTAACAATCGTAACAAATGAACAATAAAATAGAAGAGAACCCGTGAATTAAATAAAAAGGTTGCTTCGTTGGTGAAGCAAGGAAAAAGCACTTTCTGATATGTCGTTCGTTTTTAAAACAGTGCAGAAGCTGTGAGAAAGCTGCTTCCTTGGCGAAGCTCGTAAACGAAAGAAGACACCGCAGTGAACACAGAAGAGAACCCGTGGATTAAATAAAACCTACACAATAACTATAAAAATCGTAATAAATGAACAATGAAACAGCGGAGAACCCGTGGATTAAATAAAAAGGCTGCTTCGTTGGCGAAGCAAGGAAAAAGGACTTTCTTATATATCGTTCGTTTATAAAACAGTGCAGAAGCTCTGAGAAAGCTGCTTCCTTCGCAAAGTAAGGAAACGACTGAAGAGACGGCGGGGACGCGGTAATTGTTCGGCAAGGCAGCTGAAGCGCTGCATTATGGGATCTGTAGTTTATTGTGTTACCAGCGCTTCATATCCCTGGGCCATTAATAACAATAATACAGTATATAAAATGATCTCGCGGGCCGGATATAATTACACGCCGGGCCGGATGTTGCCTGCGGGCCTTGAGTTTGACACATATGGAGTAAATAGAACTTGAAAAGATATATTTTTTCGTACATCGAGCCCGCGTGCTATTGTGGTTTTGCTTGCATGCCTCAATAAGTCATCCTCCCCTCGCTCTTACTTTTTTACCGTTCATCTAATGAATTCACTGAGTATGGCTTTACCAAAACAATCATTGATGGCGAATAAAGTATCCATTATTCGAGTATGTAGATCGGGTTATATATATATACATATATATATACCCACGTATCGCAGCGGAGAAGTAGTGTGTTAAAAAAGCTATGAAAAAGAAAAGGGAACATTTTAAAAATAACGTAACATGACTGTCAATATACAGTATTTGTTTTGTGAGTGTTACTGAGTGTTGCTGTCATCAAGGATTTGATTATCATTATTTCTTTCAATCAGGTTCGTATTTGTAGGATGTGTTGTGTTCAAGTTACATTCCGTGTTTGTCAATCGTTGTAAAGATGACAGGTTTCTTTCATCGATTCGTTTCTTACTGCATCAATAAACAGCTCGTCTTCTTCTTTATCTGAGACCCGACACACTGCATGCATGGGGTTTTTTTTACACTGTCTTCCTTTAGCGGGACATTGACTTTTTCCACCGTGTGCTTTGTTTCCGCAGTAGCTGGATTTAAGAATATGCTTGTATGTAGTGATGGGCGGAGTGAAGCCTCATGAAGCATCAAAACGTTTGAAGCAATTGTGTCGGAAATCGTATCGAAGCTTCGAAGCATTTGACACTCACCTCTTTAGTGCCCCTCCTGGCCATTTTCATTAACATTACACAAACTCATGATCCACTTCAATGACGTCTGTTATAACTCTTATTGCTTTTATTTTTTCGCTGCTACAGACTGACAACGAAGAGAAGGGTTCGTCAGCAACTTCTAGTGTCTGATGTCTAAAATATATATATATAACTAACGCCGACAAGCAGAATGCACTATACGATAGCAAGAGTTAAAATAAGACGCCTCACGCATGGATTCCCGGCTCTTTCAATTAGTATTTACCTTTGCACTGTATCATTATAATCGCTCCTGTTATTAGTATTAGAATTAACCCTCATCTTTTCTTGAGATCACATTTAATAGCCTTAAATGTTTTCCTTGGTTTGACTTAATTAAAATGGAGTAGACGGAAAATAATGGTTTATCCCTGTACTTTGCCATGATATAGGTAAGCACATTTGAGAAAGAAAAGGTGAAATCCTTAAATCAGTTGTTATTATTCGATCAAGTATTGAAATATTTCATTTATTACTACTTTACAATATTTTGTGGAGCACGAAAATAACGAATTAGCTACAACGAAATGACGCCGTCAATGGCACAATTAACTAAGATGGTTGCTTTTCAAATTCTGAACGTAGTGCTAGCCCAAGTTCGATCCCACTTAAAGACTCATCAAAATTAACAATAATAAAAAAAAGGATCAGAATTGAAATCTTTATAACCAATTTGAACTAAATAATTTTGAGAGATACTGTGGAAGGATCACATAAGAGATCTGTTCGGGAATCACCAAAATCGCCATCAAAATGCGATGTCTAATTGCGGATGGCAGCTCACGTATTTACATTAATCCATTTCTATTCATTGCCATTTGATGTCCATGAACCCCTCCATTGAATAAGGCAGTGGTTCTCAACCTGTGGAGCGCGAAGTAACAAAAAGGGGGGCGCGAAGATGTGAAAAAAAGAAAACATCTGTTGGAACCAAAACAAATTAACTTAAATTACATTCTGATAATAGAACAATAAATACTGTATAGAGTTAGATAAATGTCGATAAAAGTTAAGTAGGTATAATCAAATATGCATCTACATTTCAAAAAATGTTGGGGGGCGCGATTAAAACTGTTATGAAAACTCTGGTCGCAAATACTTAAAGGTTGAGAAACGCTGGAATAAGATGATAACAAACCCACTGTGGTAGATCAGGTTGAATTTGCTCTGCTGCACCAAACATTCAAAGGTGTCAATCCAGAGCACATCAGAGAGGCTGAGAGACACGGCGCAGATTAGTCACCGGCACACAGACACACACGGGACACTCCAATGTGAGCAGTGCACATATCAAGGTCGGTTGTCCAGTCTGTATCATTCCTAAGCAATCTTCCAGTAATAGAGGCGCAATCCCAGTTACTAACACATTAACACTCAAAGCAAGAACACATTCCACCTTATCAATTTAATATTTAAAAATTTAAACCGCTAAACCCCGCCATCAACAACTACATAAACAGTTGAAATCGTTACTCAAATATTTTTTTTTGTTATAGACATAAAACAAGATGCACGTTTCCATTTGATATATCCTTACTAGTGTTCTCGCCTTGCTCGCTTCCGGTCCACGCTGGAATTTGCTGTTTAAAAAAAAAAAAGAAAATCAGACTCTTTTGGGTCATAATTTACAGAGGGTGGACGTGGGACCAGAACCCACGTATGCTTTAGTATGAAGCGGTAACGCTACCGCTGCACCACTAGTATTTTCAGGAGGATGGTATATAATGTATGTTTTTTAATGTATACATTTATGTATGTAGTGAAGACGAAAACAATTATATATAGATGTATACTATATGACATACCTTCAGTGTTGCATGAAAACGTTGCATGAGGCGAAGAATGGATATTTAGGAGAGTATTATAGTGAGAGATGTGTCGTCACCCGTATTGCTAAAGCTCTTCTTTGCAGCATTATGCATTCAACAAGTCGGCGTTTGTATGATGTATAATTTATAATTTTATTTTTTGCCACAACGTATTATCGGCACGATCATTTAACATGTATTGATCATCTACAAACTTTCATTTCAATGGGAATTCTGTTGAGTTTTTTTAACTCTGTTGATGCCATATGTAGCCTACTTCAAACGGTAGCTCGTTGAACAAATAATGAGTGGAAGCTTTGCAGAGTACTGAGATTGCGTCATGACGGGCTTTGAACGGGTCTCCGAAGCCTCAGACATGCGTACTAGTGAGATGATGACGGAGCTACCGAAGCCTCAGACATGCGTACTACTGAGATGATGACGAGGCAACTGAAGCCTCAGACATGCATACAAATGAGATTGCGTCATGACAGGCTTTGAACGGGCACGAAGCCTCAGACATGCGTACTACTGAGATGATGACGAGGCAACTGAAGCCTCAGACATGCGTACAAATGAGATTGCGTCATGACAGGCTTTGAACGGGCACAAGCCTCAGACATGCGTACTACTGAGATGATGACGCGCTACTGAAGCCTCAGACATGCGTAAAATGAGATTGGATCATGATAGGGCTTCGAGCAGACATGGTCACTGGTTACTGAATCTTTGTAAAGCCTCAGCACACTGAAAGGCATTGACCTCTTAATTTTGAGAGTCTATCTGACACTTAACTCTCTAGTTATATTTTGTAATTCGTATTGACATTACACATTTCAGTTGATATGGTTAAGCTACAATTCAGGTAGTTGCTGAGAATTAATTATTGTTCTTGTGGATTGCTGTGATTTCCTTTGTCTGATACATAGTGTCAAAGATATATTGTCATATATTAACTTTATATATATATGAAAAGATTAGGTAAATCGTTCAACCTTTTATGGAACACTTAATTTTGTTCAAAACCGACGTCATATAGTATACATCTATACATATAATTTTTCGTCTTCATTAGGAGAATACAACAATGATACTCTCGTATCAATTAAACCATTTTAACGTGCATATGTCAAACAACATATTTCATCCGCCGCAGTAAGAACAGTAGTAGTAGTTCAGTTGTGCAGAGCTCGTTAATTATCCGGATTAGGTGGCTCAGTGGTGTTGTCGCTCAGGTTCGCGTCGCTGATCCTCCTCTTGTGAAAGTTTTTTTCTATTCCTCCATTTAACAAGCTTGGACGGATAGCGAGCGAATCGAGCTATCGAGGGAAGGTTGGGCCACCGTAGTCGGGCAGGTGGCACACGCCCCTAATTATATTGTGTATGTAAAGAGTTTCACTGTAAAATGTAATAAGCTTCATATTTGTGTGTTTGGAGACCCAGGTGTCGTACTGAATTTGTATTGTAGAAAAATAAACTACTGTCCATTATGCCTAAATGTGTCTTTTCGTGTCTGATCGCTATATGGCACTTCCAACTTGGGACAATTCGCTATAAACAGTTTCAGCCAACCAGCGCCTTCTAAACATGCAGAACGACAGTGTGAACCTTAATTGTAGCGGCGCAGCATCTTCGTTTCAGTCAGTCATTGTCCTGTTAGACTATTTACTGTTAAGTGCTGCTTGAGCTACCGTTTATAGTACAACAGGTGGCCTACGTAGTTCTTAAATCGATATTGAAATGCACACACAAGTCTCCTAAATTATTTATTGAAATGCCTACATTTACAGTGTCCGTTTTAGGAAGTCGTAGTTTTTACTTGTTCCCGTTATTAAGAATTATAATTTCTCAGTGTCACATATTATTCGTTACTACTCGCGAGTCCCGTATCATTGAGATTCTGTTTTATATTCTGTATAAGGAAACTTTTTAAAAGTAGCGTTGATTAAACTGACTATAGCAGACTTGTCATCTTCTTAAAATGATTTTATCGATTTGATATTGACAATTAATCATTAGGTCAAACATCAAGGAGGATTTGAGTTAGCATGGACTGCGCTGTTTCTTTTTTTTCGTGACATCGCGTCAGTAGAGAGTGCGTCACGTTAACAATGCATTCTGTCCTAAGTGACAGCGCACACACTTTTTTATATTTCCTAAAGGCCAATGTGTCTCAATTTTCTCATTAATATATTTTGACAGTGTCTTTTAGTGAGAATGATTATAAACATATTACGTAGATCTGTAACGTTTGGTGAGTATAAATAAAAAGTAACAACACATATAATAGTTATGTTGCATTGTTTATGATTAACAAAATTCATCGTTTATCTGAAATGTTCTACGTATACAGTCGATTTATTCCACTTCTGAAGGTGTACATTGTCGGTATTACTTTATTACATGTTATTACTTTAACATGGCCTTTTTATAACTTCACTTTAACTTAATCCTGATACTCTGTATGTTCAATTCTTCATAATAACTATTCACAGTGGCTCCAAAATCCATACTGACCCCTACTCTCTCTTCTGTTTTTCCGGTGGCCTGCGCCACCACCACCTACTCAAAGCATCCTGATGCACCAACATTGATGGACTGAAAGCCAGAAGTCTACGTGACCATCATCATCAGGTCCTTCCATGAAAACCCTAAATACAAAGAGGACTGTTTGACTTATGTTAGGTAGATTGCCCAGAGGGACTGGGCAGTCTCTGGTCTGGAACCCCTACAGATTTTATTTTTTTCTCCAGCCTTTGGAGTTTTTTTTTTTTTTTCTGTCCACTGGCCATCGGACCTTACTTATTCTATGTTAATTAATGTTGACTTATGTTTATTTTTATTGTGTCTTCTATTTTTCTATTCATTTTGTAAAGCACTTTGAGCTACATTTTTGTATGAATATGTGCTATATAAATAAATGTTGATTGATTGATTGATATTCTCCATTGCATTTGCTCCAGAGTGTAACGTGTGCCAGTGTAACCGAGGGATGGCAGACGAGCTCACGTAATGGGTGACAAGGCACATTCTCATCCTGATGTCCAGGCTCTTGTCATAAATATTCCCATCTTGTGCTTTTCTCGTTCCTGCAAGTTTACTATTATTATTGGACATGTAGAGGAAATGTGTTTTATTTTATGTCTATGAAAGGAAGGACGGTAAAGCCTTGAATGAAACTGAGTGTTGATGCTTTGGGTAACAAGACAGGTTAAGGAGCAGAGAACATTGAATGTGACATTGACTGCGGGGATTGTGTAACTGGAAGATGGTTTAAGAATACAGAAACGGCAAAAACTTAGTCTTTCAGTAATTCTATTTACATCAATTATTTACTCTGTTGTGCTGCACTTCGGAAGATTACTTATTTACCCCCCAGCGCAGCCTTTGATAAGATGAATTCACAACTAAAGGAATGTTCATGACAAAGTCAGGTGCTTTTTTGAAAGTTTGGCTCCAGATGTGCTTATCCAGCTGCTCCTTCTTCTCAGTACTTGAGTGATCTTTACGTTCACCTTTGGATGAATTTGCAAAGTTTCTTTACAACTTTTTTGTCTCATTAACGCAGAAATCCCGAGGCTTTCCTAAAATTGCAGAAGACACTGTTGATGGCGCTGATTCTGTTTTAAAGACAGTTGTGATTAGTTATGCAGAACACGCTTTTACTCACATTGCTTTTGGAAATCAATAATACAAATCAGCAACAGATCTGGGAATCACTGAATAGTAAAACGTTTAATGAGGAATGTCTTGCGCATATACTGGTGTAATGACCACGTCGGCTTTAGTGAAGCATTTCTTAGCCTCTGTGATATGATCGACATGGGGTAGAATAGATTCTGGATTGTTACAATACGTGCTACCTTACGCAAAATATGCTCATCGATTTGTTACAGATTCTTGGTGGACACAATTCCACACCGAGGAAAAAGGTGCCCCATGTAAATCGTTCATAATGTCTCCAAAATATATTTGTTAACTTTCAAACAAGTACTACTTAACTGTTTTATACAAAATCCTTATTTCAACATATGCGAGCCCCAACTAGGATTTGAACTCGGGTTAGCGTATTTTATCAATATAGCACAGACAACCGCTTTTACGCTTTCAGCCAAAGCACTTCAGCAGACTAGTTACTGACCAAATCGACTGCTGACTGCGCGGATATCAATGACGTCATTACGCTAGCGTGCTCAAAATCACGTGGACGGGCGCATTTGAAGCAAGCCTCGAAGCGGTGCTTCGATCTCCAGTGCTTCGATAGCTCGACACAGTGTCGAAACCTGAGTATCGAGCGCCCATCACTACTTGTATGTATCAGACGCTTCATATTTTTGCTGCCTTTTCAATTGTGTAATTCGTTTTTGTTCAGCTCTTTGGAACTGTTGCTTTTATCTGTGCACTGCGTCAGTTCACGTGAGCCACTCGGTGTACATGCATCGAAGGTTCCCAGCTGTGCTGGTGCCATCTCGTGCTATGTCCATGGCTGTATTTAATGTTACCCAAGTCCCGGCACTTAAAACTTTCTCTCGCAGTTTCGCTGAGTTTGTGCCAAACACCACCCTGACCATCTCATCTTCCTCTCCATAAGCACAGTCCTTCACCCGTGAATATTTACCCGTGGCAGTTTGCTATTGGATTGCCGCTGACGGACGGCCTTATATGGGCAGGCACTAAATTACAAACGCCAGCGGCAGCCTGTCTATGAACTTAATTTAAAGTTTAGGTTTACATCGTGCTTTGTTTCCGAAGTAGCAGAACTCATGAATATGGTTGTATATGTCACTCGCTCGCTTCTTATTGTTTCGCTGCCTTCTCAATTATATAATGCATGTTTTCTTCAGCGCTTTTTGGGCCTCTTCCTGGTTTTCTACGCACTGCGTGATTACGTAGAAGGCGTGATGATGTCACACGAAACTCCGCCCCCACGGGTTTCAAGCTCATCTCCATTACAGTAAATGGAGAAAAACAGCTTCCAGTTATGACCATTACGCGTAGAATTTCGAAATGAAACCTGCCCAACTTTTGTAAGGAAGCTGTAAGGAATAACCCTACCAAATTTCAGCCTTCTACCTACACGGGAAGTTGGAGAATTAGTGATGAGTCAGTGAGTGAGTGAGTGAGTGAGTCAGTGAGGGCTTTGCCGTTTATTAGTATAGATTCGATCATTTTCCTTAATAAATAAATGACCAAGTATAATATTTTTGTCTCATTTGTTTAACTGGTTTCTCTTTATCTACTTTTAGGACTTGAGTGAAAATCTGATGATGTTTTAGGTCATATTTATGCAGAAATATAGAAAATTCAAAAGGGTTCACAAACTTTGAAGCACAACTGTACATATTCTGACATGAGAAGTCAAGAAAAATGAAGAAGGGGCTTGAGAGCTTACATATTGTAATGTATTCAGTTAGCCAATAAAATGTGTCATTTTGCTTGACTTCTCATTGCATTATTAATGGCTAATATGGCACAACACCCTACTACTACGTATTCTGACAAAAAGTATACCTTTTTACTTTTCCATTTTGCTCATTTTCTGGACACTCATTTGTAATAGTCTGGTATTTCCTTTTTTCAGTTTTTGCCAACCTAAACTTTAAATTTAAACCTCTGGCAGTTTACCGCTTACCTTTACATTGTTTTAGGTCATTCAATGCATTTCAAATGATTAAAATTGAAGAAAGACGAAGATGTTTTAAAACTTTTGACCGGTAGTTTAGTCAAAGCCCCATAAATCATTGTGCCTCGATCAGTTGTTTTTATGTTGACGTCATCATCTGTCATTTACACTCAAACCTCTCTATTAGTGCCATTTCATTAAGAGGCCAGTTCAAAATGTTTAAGGCTGCCAACTGATGTTGTGCTGAACACCAAAGGTACCACTCTAAAGTCTGTGTCACCCTTTTGATATTTTCTGATGTTCTTACAGTTCTTAGTAATCCTTCACACTATCAGTAGATTAAAATTAATTGAAGCACTTTAAAAAGTGTTAACAGAAGGTCTTTGTTCTCGCCAAGGCATGTTAAGCTTAATACATAATGTAATCTTCTCTTTGCCTCTGTTATATATTTACTATTGATTCAAAGCATTCCATGACTGGTGAACACGTGATGATGCACCAACCAGCTGTACATGTTGTTTGAAATTGCATTCAACATAAAACACTGCCATGGTACAATACATACTCCAAACATACTGTCATACCACACACAACACCCCTGAAAATTGTCACATCTTTATGGCTCACCTATTCTTTTCATTTTGACATTTGAAGCTAGTGCTGCTGCTGTCTCTTCACCTCACAAGCTTCTTCATCATTCTCTCCTCTCTGTCCCCTTTCTAATATGTGTCTTTGCTTGTGAGTCATCTCATTTAATTGTTTCAAAGGCTGATGTCGGAGGGAATATTAATAATATTTCTGTACCACATTTACAAAAGCTGCGTGAGATACGCCACATCTATGATCGCGTAATACCAAAATAAACAGTACACTAAACAGAGGGCAGTAAGTCACTCGACACAGAATTCACCCTTAGACTAACTCGACTAATTGTACTGCATAATCATGTGGTGACCCATCACAAGCATGTCCAAGTGGTCGCCCATAATTTTAAAAGTGCTGACGTAGAATATACGACAATGTGACGATGTGGGCTCTGCTCCATGCTCCCATCGCTGTTCGGGAGCCCTTGAACCCAACACCATCGATAATGTCACCGAGTTGAGCTAGACAGTGGAGGCAACAATAGCAAGGGGATGATGTAAAAAGTGTAAAAGTGCTTTTATTTAAAACCAACAACAAATCAAAAACAAATTGTCCACAAAGTGCAGTTCTTCAAAGTCTTCATCAAATAATGTGGAGGGTTAAAAATACCAAAACAAACAGTCCTTTAAAAAACCAGAGGTTAAAACCGTTGCTGGAAGCATTCTCATATCAATATCAAACCTGGTGCTCTTCTACACTAGAATCTCACCTGCTTCTTCCGGTTGGGCTTTGCAACAGGCGAGACGCTCTCACTGCAGCTGCCCTTTCTGTCACACACACAGGTCTGGAGTCCTCTCGATCCTGGCTTCAGTCTGGCACTCATCCCAGGCCTGAGACTTGGCCTCCTTGCTTTCCAGGACGCCCACACCAAGGACCTCCAAGCCTCCCGACTCCCGCCGCCACCCCGGCCTTACGCGGACATTCTCTCCTTCTTTGGTCACTCCCGCTAAATGATCGCTCAGCGGGAGTGACTTCTGTTTTTCGTTCGTTCTTTCCTCCTAACCGACTCGTGCTTCTTTATATTGAGAGGGGGGCCATAGCAGCTGCAGCACATTAGCCACAGGAACAATCACGGATGTGGGAAGTCCCTCACCTGTGCACTAGGTGAGAAACACCCACACCGCAGATCACCCCGTGGCTTGCTACGGCCACCACGTCCCCTCACTAAGCCGCCGCGAGCGCGGTGATTATTTATTTAAATAAAAACGGCCTTTGCTGAGCAAGCTGTGGACCCATAACACCACAGACAAGCAGAATACAGAAGTGAGGCTGATTTAGTGCTGCAGGCATTTATCTAAATCCATAGTTTTGACCACAAAAACCACCACTAGTTTCATAACTTCCTTACTGCAAAGTTGGCCCAGTTCACAGTTTTCAATTGTGTTTCAATTTGTGATATCCCCCTAAAGTATAAGAGAGAAACAATGCAAAAATAAGAGAGCTAATAGTACAGAGTGTAATGATTATGGCCAGTTGAACCCATGTTAGCACAGCACACTGTGTGTTTTGTGTTTCCATCCATCCATTACCCAACCCGCTATATCCTAACTACAGGGTCATGGGGGTCGGCTGGAGCTTATCCCAGCCAACACAGGGCACAAGGCAGGAAACAAACCACAGGCAGGGCGCCAGTCCACCGCAGGTTTTGTGTTCCAACCATATTTAAAAAACGTTTGCCTAAAGGGGACGAGGAGATAAATACTGAACTAATATTTCTAAATTTTAAAACCTGCAAAAGTTTAGAGCTTAACAACTCTAAATAAAATCCTGACATAAACCAAACATACAATAAAAAAACTTTTGACAAAGTGGACATTTATATGGCTAATCATAAAAAAAATGTTAATAGTAAACCTTGAACATTGTAATATCTGGCCAAGGGCAAAGGACTCAATGTTACCACAGAGCTGATTTCTCTCCACTTGCGTCTTTACCCAAAGGATGCCTAAACCCGCATCCAGTCAAGGCTGACGTGCTGTCAATAAGTCACTGGAAAGTCAGCCGGCAGAAAGCGCAAATCTCTTTATGAGGAGCTTTCTCAACATTATGAAATATTCAAGGCCTCGTGGGCTGGTGGCATCTGACCAGCTGTGTCACCATAACGTTACAAAACTGTACAGAAGACTCTCGTGAATGTAACCCTTAAAAGCCATTACGACAAAAAGCTATATCACCTGAAATATTGTTATTGCTCTGGCATTTTGTAATAGCTTTTCTATGTGTCACAACATGTTGCAATGTTTCCCAAATTTGTCTTTATACCTTACAGTGTGTAGTATTCTAAATTAAATATCACAGTTGACACCAAAGCAATGAGTGCTTAGGGAAGGAACTCCTCATAATGTGTGAAGAAACGGAGTCCTTGAGATGTAGCTGGATTACACGCATTACTGAAAGGCATCCGGTGTAATGTTTTCTGAGTGATATATTAAAGGGCCGTGCTAAGTATGCCTTGAGAAGAGGTTGCCATCTGTTTAGCTATTAAAATAATAAACTCCTTTTTGTCCAAATGGCATGCCTAAATACCACATAAAGGATTTCAAGAGGATATTTTTGTGTACGTTTTACCCCTGAGCAAAAAATCTGCAGCTGAAATGAACACATTTCACATATCACTGCTTGATGTAGTGTGCAAGCCACAATGCACTCAAACCCTAGGGCTAAATGTTATTTGCTAAAAGCAAAGTGTTCCACAGTAAAACATAAGTGTGAAGCATAGGCCATTGTGAAATGGAAGCTTTAAAAACCGGAAAACACAGCAAAATGATCTCCTTTGGATTGTTTTACCACTCTATTTGACGGAACTCCCTTCAGGCTAGAGATGTTATAAGTACAAACTCGAGCGAGGTGCCACAGTTGTGCAGACGGGGAGCTTTCTGTTTCCAGCGCATGGTGAGTAAAAAAAGCAAACAGCCCGCATTTTATTTTTACTGCTTCAGCTTCTGTTTGCAACTTTATAAAAACAATAAATGCATATTCAATAATCATATGTAAAAAGCATTTTTTGAGCTTTACAAAATTGTGCAAATGTGGAATTAACAGTTGCAGACATGCAAAAGCGTGTCTATATTTTTTAAGCCCATATATTTTTTGTGTGACGTCTTGTGTGATTTTGGGCTATGCAAAAATAAATTGTATTGTATTGTATATTTTTGGTTTGTGAGTGAGGACACACGAAAGGCAATAATGAGAGACGTTACCGAGCCAGCGGGGTTCTAAGGCACCTATGACAGAAAGCACCCTCACGTCACACAGAGGAGAAAGAAGCGCAGGGGTTGTTCAGAAATTGCACGGAGCATGTTATACAGATATTGAAAATAAATGGCCCAAATGTTGGACAGACTGCTGTGCAGTAAAACGATCTTGCATTGATTTACCGTACTTCTTATGCAAATGGAAATCTCAATGTGATGCTTTTAACTGGAGTGCTAAAGGATTCTCTCATGCCAGTGAATGTGAAGAACAAAGTCATACAAAGTAGGCTTTACATATCAGCTGGTTTCTTTTTAGAGGAAAAATATTACAGTATTACACAAGATGCAGCATATTATTAAATAAAGAAAAAAAAATGTAGTGAGATTGTGGTTTGAAACCTATAATATTATAGTTTAGCCACCAACTGGGTAGAGCTGTGTGACTTTCATTAAATACAATGATGTTCTAGCAGGCCATCAATATGAATTATTCCCCATTGTTCTTGATGCAGAAAACATTTTAAAAATTCCCTTTTTTTGTACAACACACACAAACCCATATAAATATACTCAGTTGGGACTTTATTTGGTACAGCACTTTTTGCACCACAGAACATTGTGAATTGTTCAAGGCATGGATTGTACATGGGGATGCACAGACACTCTTTAAGGACGTTGGTTCATGCTCACCCCATAGCATCAGACCGTTTCTGTTGATTTTCCAGCCACACATGCACCTTAATAAAAGGAGACATGTTTGTGTCCCTGTCTGTGTGTCCCTCCCGTTGCTGTGTTTCTGTCATTCCAACAGATGGCACATCACAAACCTTTACATTCCAAATGACATATAACAAAGATGTATACTTTGCATGATGCACTGCAAACATTAACACAGAGGTAGACATTAATTTCATCATAGTGGCAAATAAATGTCCCATTTACAGAGTTGAGATCTAGGGGGGCCTAGGGTGCTCTTTCAAGTGCTTGCTAGCGTCTTCCATGTATCTTAAGCTCACTATGTGCAGAAATACATACATTTACCCTGTGTTCTACTTAATCTCCATAGTGCTAAGTTTAACCTGGAAAAATGAACCAAAGATGTTTCATTTTTTCAATACTGTAAGACAAAATGTTATTATGCGTAACAGAAACATGTAAATACCAAAATATCAACATAAATAAAGTAGGAAAGGTATGTCTAGTGTCCACTGCTGTACTGAAGCAGAGTTACTGTAGTACACGTTCCTCGGGTGACATGTTTAGAGACAATCACCAAGGCACAGTCCAACACTTACAATATTTTTTCAGTTGCTTGCTCATGAGAAAGTAGAATTGTCAGTGCCTGAATCAAATGATTGATTATTGTGGGCTTCCACAGTGCAAGGCTTTGTGAATTCTACATTTCCTGTGGCATGAACATTGCCAGTCACTGCATTGTGAACAGTGTTTAGCTGGCTAACGTCTTTCTTGTCTTTCCATTTAAACGCCTTCATTTTGTCTTTTTGCCATGCACCTACCTGCACCACAGTGAACCTCCAGGCAACTGAATTCACCACGTATATCACGGTGGTTCGGTCACACAGTGCCCTATACATCAATTTCAGTATCTCTGTCAACGTATGATAACCAATTCACATTGTCATCACTATTGCTTGATTTAACTAATGTTTCAGGTTCAGTTTGTTTTAAAACTGGCTTTACAGCTTCTTGTTTACACTTCATTGTGAGTTTTGGTTGAAGGCTCTGCTGTTGATGAGTTACCATAGAGTAGCAAAAAGCATAGAAATATTCTTTTTTTTTTGCAGCATGTCGTTATTATATCCATTAGATGGCAGCAGAATACTGTATCACACATTATTCATGCTGAATACCTTACTTTGGATCAAAATAGCTTAACCCAAGGGACACTCAGGCTTAACTGTTTTTACATAGAATTTTGAGCCTGAGTCACGCTCGGGGTTCTTGTCAAGGAGGTTTACATCTACTGTGATTAGAAAGTGACAGCTGATTCCCTTCTTAACATGAACCTCTCTTTATTTTAAATGAAAAGGCTTTGCTCTAATTGCTTCTTGGTTCATAATCCACAGACCTGGAATCAGTTTAGTGAGTCTCTTCACGACTTTTTTTAGGACTGCCATGTGCTTTTAGTAATATGGAGACCAGCACTAAAAAGATGTGGCCTCACGAGTACAATGCAATACAATTTATTTTTGTATGGCCCAAAATCACACAAGGATTGTCACAATGGGCTTTAACAGGTCCTGCCTTTTGACAAGGCATTGACTCTCTCAGAATACAAGGAACCCCCACGCCCCACCAAAACAAAATCCTTGTAGGGAAAACTTGTTAAAGACAATTCAAAGAGAGACCCCCTTCCAGGTAGGTTGGGCATGCAGTGAGTGTCAGAAAAAGAGGTAAATAGAATAAAATACACAGAGCAGAACACAAGCAATCCTCAATACAATATAATAGTGCAATAGGAATATTACAAGTACAGAGCAGAATTCAACAGTAGATGATATTGCATGATACAATTTGGATTTGTTCA
Organism: Polypterus senegalus; assembly: GCF_016835505.1. Taxonomy (NCBI): domain Eukaryota; kingdom Metazoa; phylum Chordata; class Cladistia; order Polypteriformes; family Polypteridae; genus Polypterus; species Polypterus senegalus. The sequence continues at coordinate 84,919,150 of NC_053161.1, forward strand.
GAGTCCTGGAGACCTCAGCCATTATGCTGCCTCCCCCTATTGGCAATTCCATAGAAGAATCGGTGCTGGGCCAGCCAATCCAATGAAAGGACCCTCCACTTGGCGATTCCTGTGATCCTCTATCAGAGATGACTTTTCTTTAGGCAGGCAGAACAACTTGGCAGGTGGGCATTGGCACCAAGTGCCACATTTGAGTGCCGAGAAGAGAAACAGAATAGGTGAGGGTTAGCAACAAATTCTGTTTTAGTGCTAATAACTAACAACAGAGACCCAGTATTCACAGTTGATCAGCAGCTTTATTCAGAGTATGCTAAACTGAAGTAGTGAGTCTTCAGCTGGGTTTTAAAGTTGAGACTGAAGGGGCATCTCTTATAATAGCAGGCAGATCATTGCACAGTTATGGGGCACAGCATACATAAGCAAAGCCTCTCTTGCTGTATTTTCACTCCATGCCTTCGCCAACATTCTTTTAGCTTTCTTACACTGAACACCATCTAGGGGCCATTACAGTAGTGCTCCAAAGATTTTTATCACATGTAGTTTCTATACCAGATCTTAATGCTAGTGATTCAGTCCAGGCAGTCTGTGACTTACCCTGTTTGTTTTTGTCTTCATTTATAGGCCTGGGCTCTGTGTGTGTGTGTGTGTGTGTGTGTGTGTGTGTGTGTGTGTGTGTGAGAATTGAGAGCCAGTGGGTACTCAGATGGAAGTACAATGCAGTAGGGTTGCACAGTATATTGGTACTGTAAAAGTTTAAAAAAAAACTCAAATTTTAAAACAGTACAGTAACAGCATTTTGGGATTTTTGGTACTGGAAATAAATGTCAGTGTTCCTCTAACCCCTCACCTTCCTTCAAGACTTGCTGTTGTAGTTATTGGTAAATGTCCATTTCATAGACTTCATGAAACAAAACTACACAGTTTAGAATTAGAATTAGAAGCCTTTATTGTCATTATAGATAGATAGATACTTTAGTATTCTCAAGGGGAAATTAACATTCTCCAGCAACAGCATACTGATGATAAATAAAAATAAATTAAATTAAAGAGTGAAAAAAATGCAGGTATAACAGACAATAACTTTGTATAATGTTACCCCCAGGTGGAATTAAAGAGTTTCATAGTCTGGGGGAGTAACAATCTCCTCAGTCTGTCAGTGGAGCAGAAGCTGCTCCTCTGCCTGGAGATGACACTGTTCAGTGGATGTAGTGGATTCTCCATGATTGACAGGAGCCTACTCAGCGCCTATCGCTCTGCCATGGATGTCAAACTGTGCAGCTCTGTGCCTACAATAGAGCCTGCCTTCCTCACCAGTTTGTCCAGGTGTGATGCGTCCTACTTTATGCTGCCTCCCCAGCACACCACCGCATAGAAGAGGGAGCTCGCCACAGCCGTCTGATAGAACATCTGCAACATCTTATTGCAGATGCTGAAGGACGCCAGCCTTCTAACGAAGTATAGTCGGCTCTGTCCTCTCTTGCATAGAGCATCAGTATTGGCAGTCCAGTCCAATTTGTCATCCAGCTGCACTCCCAGATATTTATATGTCTGTACCCTCTGCACACAGTCACCTCTGATGATCACGGGGTTCAGGAGGGGCCTGGGCCTCCTAAAATCCACCATCAGCTCCTTGGTTTTGCTGGTGTTCAGTTGTAGGTGGTTTGAGTTGCACCATATAACAAAGTCTTTGATTAGGTTCCTATACTCCTCCTCCTGCCCACTCCTGATGCAGCCTACGATAGCAGTGTCGTCAGGGAACTTTTGCATGTGGCAGGACTCCGAGTTGTATTGGAAATCCAATGTATATAGGCTGAACAGGACCAGAGAATGTACAGTCCCCTGCGGTGCTCCTGTGTGGCTGACCACAATGTCAGACCTGCAGTTCCCGAGACGCACATACTGAGGTCTGTCTGTAAGATATCCATGTCACCAGGTATGAATCTACTCCCATCTCTGTCAGCTTGTCCCTAAGGAGCTGAGGTTGGATGGTGTTGAAGGCGCTAGAGAAGTCCAGAAACATAATTCTTACAGCACCACTGCCTCTGTCCAAGTGGGAGAGGGATCGGTGTAGCATATAGATGATGGCATCCTCCACTCCCACCTTCTCCTGGTATGCGAACTGCAGAGGGTCGAGGGCATGACGGACCTGTGGCCTCAGGTGGTGAAACAGCAGCCGCTCCATTGTCTTCATCACATGTGACGTCAGAGCGATTGGCTGGAAGTCATTCAGCTCACTAGGACGTGATACCTTTGGGACTGGGGTGATGCAAGATGTTTTCCAAACTATTATACATTATGCTATGTATAATGAAATTACAGAGCCGAGTTTCACTGTCTGAGGTTGACTGATAAGAAAGTCCTTTATCCAGGCACACAAGAGTGATGGGAAACCTAGGTTAGAGAGTTTACATACTAGAATATCTGGAATACTAGTATTAAAAGCTGAACTATACTCAATAAAAAGCATCCTCACATATAGTACTTCACCCGGTATTCCAAATGGCTTAGTGTAGTGTGCAAAAACTATGGCTATGGTATCCTCGGTGGACCTGTAAGCAAACTGGTGTGTGTCAAAAGTGGCTTTATGTAGTGTGAAACCAACCACTCAAAGCACTTTGTGACGAGAGATGTAAGTGTTATTGGGCGATAGTCATTGAGACTGTCAGTGGCTGATTTCTTGGGTAGAAGAATGATAGCTGACTGAGTGGAATGAAGGCTTGTCTCAGGAAGTGATTAAAGATGCTGGTTAAAACACATGAGAGCTGGTCAACACATTCTTTCAGCACCTTCAGGACCATCAAGCTTCCTCGGGCTCACTGACTTTAGCGCCCACCTCACTTGATGCTCCTGACATGTAAATGTCTGGGAGCTAGAGTCAAAGGGGGTCTGAGGAAATGTGACTGGGTTTTGATATACCGTCTCAAAATGTGCAAAGAAGCAGTTCAGAAACTCTGCCAGTGAGGTCACCTCGTCCACAGATGTTGTATTGTAGCCTCTGTAGTTTGTGATTTCCTGTATTCCCTGCCATGTATGCTGAGGGACTTTTTCTGAGAGGTGGACTTCTATCCTCCTCTTATAGATCACCTTAGCTTCTTTTATTCCTCTCTTCAGCTTGGCTCTAGCAGCACTATACAGAGCACTGTCACCTGATCTGAAGGCGGAGTCACGGACTTTGAAGAGGGACCTTGCTGGTCATCCAGGGTTTCTGGTTGGGGAAGACATGGATACACTTCTCTATGTTGACATAGGACAGAACCAACACTGTATTCAGCTAATTTCTGGTGTTCAAGTACGTCTCAAACAGTGTGTGCAAAATAGTTCTGTAGTCGAGAAAGTGCATCATGTTTGAACATAGTTTTGTCCTAAGAGAGGTTTATGTGGGAATGAGGAGCAGAGACAGAGGTGGTGTGACAGCCTAAGTGGGGGAAGGGTGTGGCTCTATATGCATGATCAAGTGTATTTTTGCCCCTCATTGGACACTTCACATGTTGAAAACATTTTGAGAAACCAACTTCAGGTTTATCTGATTAAAGCCTAACGCTATGACATGAAATTCAACACAATTGAAAGTTCACAGAGGAAACCCATACCTTTGACGTGATCTGGACTTCATGACTATCAAGGGAGAAGTGGTGCATAGAGGGATGAGAGCAACTGAGCAGCGCCGCAGAGAGGCTGGGGTATATTGGGAGTTTTTGAGTAATCTGTTATTTGATTCGGAACTGTGTTGGTACCGGTACTGTTTTCAGAAAAGCTGGTATTGATAGCAGCTTTTTAGTACTGAACCAACACTACAATGCATATAAGGCAGTTATAAAAGAATAAAGAATGCGAGTGTCTTGGACATTGCCATCAAAAGAGAGACTGGTCTATCTGATGTCTCATGTTTTACATGCCACAATAGAATGGAAAAGAGAAAAAAAGGCGGAGACTACAACAGAACTCGTCGTACCTTCGAAAACCGGCACACGAACTTCAGCTCTGTCAAGCAGCACGTTATTGGCAGTCAGGAAAACAGGTAAGCTTGCGATACTTTGGAAATGGGAAACTGTGCTGGAAAGGTGCCATTTGTCATCCACTGTGATTGCTAATTGTTTAATTTATCATCCTCAGGCAACCACAACAGCAACTGCAGTCGTCCAAGTTTATGTGCTGCCAGTTTTAGCAGAAATCTGCCCATCTCCATTCCTAGTGATTTTAATGACTGTAAGGAGTGTGCCAATCCAAAGATTTTCTTGTTATATATAAATGAGCTTAGAGCATAAAATATTCCCAGAATCCCTGAAAAGATTGTTAACAATAATAAGGAAATAATTTCTATATCCTAAGCACATTATCTCTGTTAGTTTGTTAATGCCCAGCTTTGTTTTTTAATCCACAACTTTGAAATTTGCCATATGTGCTCCTCATATTTTTGTCATATAACTTTCAGCCTCGTCCCTCCCAGGGGCCGGCAGGTGCAGCTTGGGGTCAAATCCAAAGGCAGGAAATCCTACAGTGTGATCAATCACCAGATAAGTAGCCTCATTCAGGCTGTGCTGGCAGTGGTAGTTAGTACGCTTACTCTACCTTTCAAGCTGAGAATTCACATTTGATTCCTGATTATTATATTTCCCTCTCGTTATTTTTTCATGGCCCCAGGGTGCAGTACGTGTAGTCATATTGTCTCCAGAGTTATTTATTGTAGCCACAAACGTAATCTCTCGTCATTAAAACACCATCAAAACATGCAATGCTGTTTCTCTATTGATTTTGAAGGTGTATTTGCTAACCACTCCATATGGTCATAACCTCACAGCAGAGTGAAATCTCAATGAATCTAAATTTGCAGCACATCTGTGTCTGTTTGTACAAATATATTGTAGCACCAGGGGAGACTGGAACCTCCTTTGTGCTCCATGGTGATGCAGACCTTGAACTGGACGATTCACAAGCTGGAGTTGGACAATAGTTTTGCTATAGTGGTTGTTTTGGCATTCCTATCTTTCTTCTTCCGCAATGTTTCATAAAGGTTGGGTTGTCTACCGTCACTTAGAAATGCTGCATTTTGGGCTTCCGAAACTTGTGTTGTGAATGCTGTGAAGGGATGATGTATCTGTTAGTGTAGCTGTCACTGTAAGCATTCTTAAATTAGGAATGGTCAACTTAGAATTTAGGCAAGTAGCAGGGATGGCTTAGTGAATCTGATCTTGTCGACCATTAAGACCCTTCCTTTACCATGTCAGACGCTAACTTGAAGCTGATTGGTTGATGTTGCATGACAGTCCAACCAGTTTAGCTCTAGGGCAGAGTGAGTGGCTGTAGTCTTAACATGATGTGACAAAGAAGAATCTCCATTTATGTTACAGATTCCTGTTATTCTTCTGTCACATTACCCTTTAAATTTTAAATCACTGCAGTTCCCTTTCCTTTATGTTGTACAGCCATAGGTGCCCGTCCTCTCCCAAACTGCTTCTTCTCACCAGCTACTCAATGACACTTACTCAAACAAGTGTAAAGGAATAGGATTTACAGCAGTCATTTATATTTTGTAGATCATGGGGCAATTATCTTTTGCACTTTAAGATTGTACAAATCGACTAAATGTTAACTATTTTGTCCAGGGCATCTTTCCTTAGAATTCAGTTTTGGAGATCTTTCCAGTATGTTAATAACTAGTCAAGCCCCTTATACACATAAAGCATGCTGATCCTAGAGTTAAAGATTACAGAGGGGCCAACAAATTTCAAACAATTACCAAAGTAGTAGAGGTATTATTTTGAAAAAAAAACTATCTTCCAGAATTTATTGTTGTGGTGTGGTTACCACTGACTATTGACTCTGGAGTTGTGCTCATTGCCAGCAGCAGCCAAGCTGACCTAGTGCAGAAGAATTGTTTAGCATTAACAATCACTTCCAGGCACGTAGAATGCATTTGCTCATACACAGCTCACTGTAAAAGAATACATGCACTGAGGCATAATGCAAGATGCAATGTGAATAATGCACACCAAACAGTAATAAGCTGGCATATAGAACATATTGTGACAGATAGGGGGCGCTGTCATCCCCTTGAACCCTCAGATCAAACGCCAGATGCCAGATAAAAGTCCAATAATTTGAATTATTAGGGCAATACAGTGCACAAAGCACCCTTCACTGCACTATATTCATAAACCAGTAATCAATAATACAAAACTACAATAATCAATCCTCCACTCTCCCAGATGTATTGCCACCCTTCCTCCCGACTCAGCTCGTCTGTCTGGGATTTCCCATAGTCCTTTTATAGTCCCTGACCCGGAAGTGTTTCTGATCCTCTCAGTCCATGTGATTCCTATCACTTCCGGGTCAGATCAAAACTCTTCTTCTTCATCCTGGAAGGACGTCATTTCCCCTGTTGCTATGACTAAGACGTACTTCCGGGTTATAGGGCAAATAATAGTCCCTGGGCCTCCCTGCAGCATCCTCTGGTGGCCCCCAGGGTGTCCAGCAGGGCTGTGAAGGAAAACTCCAATGTCCATGATTTACTGCTGACATTCGGGGCACCTCCATGCTGCAGGGAGGGCTCCATCTGGCAGCCTGGGGGTATTGGCCAGGATGACTGGCCGGCCATAGTCCACAATATGAAATGTCTAATTGATATGGGGGTACTCGACATTCTTACTTAATGACCCCATTAAACTCTCACCTAAATTAATACATTTTTCTTTGTACTTATTTTTGCCTCCAGAGCAACATTTGAATTTGTCTCAATAGTACCCTCTACAGACCATGACTGAAATATGGAGCATCGGATTGATATGGAGGTGCACCCTGTAAAACTGTTGCTTAAACGAACAGATATATAATTGTGAAAGAACATGACAATGCAAATAAAGTTCCCGGAAGATCAAGAGGTGGTCTCTGTCCTTATTAGCTGACTTGCTAAAATCTGAAAAATTAACTTAAACAGGAATACGTTTCTGTATTCATGAGTCATAACGAATACCTGCAGATGTTATTTGCTTAAAACGGACACATCTCACATGTGCCGTATGGACACCATACCCAGTGTCAACCCAGATTTCCAATGAATGTTTACACTGAATCTGTTGAGTCATTCAAGAGGGTCTCGCACAGCATATAGATTGGCAGATGAAATGTAATCTAAGTAAATATAAGGTTTTGCACATAAAAAGTAAAAATGCTAGGTTCGAATACACAACAGGGGGTCTGAAAATCGAGAGTACATCTCATGAGAAGGATTTAGGAGTCATTGTGGACTCTAAGCTATTGACTTCCCGATGTTCAGATGCCATTAAGAAGGCTAACAGAATGTTAGGTTATATAACACAATCTGTGGAGTACAAGTCCAAGGAGGTTCTGCTCAACCTTTATAATGCACTGGTGAGGCCTCATCTGGAGTACTGTGTGCAGTTTTGGTCTCCAGGCTACAAAAAGGACATAGCAGCACTAGAAAAGGTCCAGAGAAGAGCGACTAGGCTGATTCCAGGTCTACAGGGGTTGAATTATGAGGAAAGATTAAAAGAGCTGAGCCTTTACAGTTTAAGCAAAAGAAGATTTAAGATGAGACGGGACTGAAGTGTTTAAAATTATGAAGGGAATTAGTACAGTGGATCGAGACTGTTATTTTAAAATGACTGGTAAGAACACGGGGACAAAATTGGAAACTTGTTATGGGTAAATTTCGCACAAACATTAGGAAGTTTCTCTTCACAAAAAGAACCATAGACACTTGGAATAAGCTACCAAGTAGCATGGTAGACAGTAGGACGTTAGGGACTTTCAAAACTACACTTTAGAACTGTACTTGAATCTGTTTTCGGAGAATAAATTGATAGGACTGGTGAGCTTTGCCGTTCTCAATGGCCTGTTCTCTTCTGGACTGTTCTAAAGTTCTAGTGTTCTAATAAATATAAAGCATTTTATTTACGCAAAGAAGCCACAATCCAAACTTCGGCTCTCATTCTGCTTTACTGTTTCTAGGATTTCAATGAAAGATGACCTAAACTAATAAAGCATAAAATGGGGGGAAGCTGGTGATGAATTAGTTTACAAGAAAACCTTTAACAAACGTACAGTAGATTAGGAGGCAGTAGGCCTCTAATAGTCTGCTTTGATTAATGCGGCTAGCTTAGGCCAGCTGATCTGGCACTTTTATCTGTCCATGCCACACTGCACTGGCACTTATACAGAATCTCCAATGATGGGGTTTTACACACAACACTAACAGCCCTCCACCTAAGGACCCATAATTCACTCCCTCAGTTTTGTTCAGCCCATTATGATTCCTCTGAATGTTTGCCTCTGTCATGAAGGATTGGGATTAGATGGTGGTGCCCCTAGCATTCACCTCAACAAGCCGCCCAGTTCCTCACTCGCATTCCCTTCGAAGTGCTCCTTTTTTTTGCTAACCTTTAGAGATGGATGAATGTCTCGTTACCAGTTTCTCAGGTTATCTCCAGAGGGTTCCTTCGCCTCAAGTCTGCACATAAGAGATATTGTAAACCTGAAGAGTGGCTCCACAAGAGCACTTTGTTTGCTTCCATGTACAATGAGCGCCGTCTCAGACACATGCTCCACTGCAGCCATTGAGAACAGCTGAAGAAAAAGAGTCATTGTCAGTTCATAAGCCCTCAGAAAAGACTTGAATTACAGAAATCTCTAATGTTCATGGGGACTTTTGTTAATACTACCAAATGGCACAAAGGAGTTAATTCTTCATGAAAAGGGAAACATATGAGCACAAACCTTACGCCAATGAGTTATCGGTGTCAAATGATTGTATTTTAATGCATTGAAAAGAAGTGTTTCTTGCTCATTATTTGATGATATTAGGAGTGTTTAGATCTTCCCGTCTTTACCAATGGACATCTCTTCAAATATTTTCTTAAAGGCCATCTACTGTATGTTTAAAAAAAAAAAAAAAGAATGAGAGAGACATGTTAACGTTGTTTGCTGATTCCAAAAAACCCTTGAAAAAAACATGAAGCAAAATAAGCTGTAATTTCTTTGCAACCATCAAAAAAATAATATTGGCAAGGAGCGGTCAGCCTTTTAACAGCCTACTTACTATGACAAACAGGCAAGTTTAAAGAGGCAATTCAGAAGAATATCAATTTGATGAAAGACAGGGAAATTACCTTCAATAAGGCTTTCAAGGCGGCTCTGAAACAACATTTTCTGTCTTCATGTTTATTAAAAACTGAAGAGCAAAGTGATGGCAGTGCTTTAGTTTTGAAAGCTCCACAGTATGAGCTACAAAAGCTGAGATTAGTATCCAGCTTAATGCAGCTGAAAGCCACACTGTTAAGATCAGCGGTAGTGGTAATTTTATTATTCAGACGGGAAAGATTGTAAAATTTGCTCAGTGTCTTCATAACAGTGAAAATCAAATCCCCAACCAGGCAAAAAAAAACACAATAACAAAGAATTTGTATAAAATTGTTTTATCATTTGAATAAGATTACAAAAACATTGATTAACAAGAACAATAAATTCGCAAAGTAGTGCCTTGGGAAACATGTATTGCTGCTCGTTTGCCAAATGAGGGTTTTGTTGGGACCAAATGTGAGTGTTGCTATCTAATAACCTAGGGATGTTGGGTCAAGTGTCAGGGCGCCTATGGGGGAGCGTCTATGTGGGGTTCGCATATCCTCCTTGGGTCTGGAAGTACTTGAGTATATTTACAAATTCCAACTTAAGTTGATGAGTGACAGCAGATTTGAACAGTACGGGTGTGCGAATATGTCCGTGTGATAGAAACACGGAGCAGACATCGTGAAAAGGTTTGGGGCAGCCACCTGTATAATATCCCTGGCTGCAAAAGGCTTTTTGAAAAGAACAGAGTTGTTCACACGACTGAGTCCAAAACAGATCAGATTCATTGGTGGTAAGATGGTGGCTTTAAAGGCCAGGTCATCGAAGGGGCCGGAGCCAGAAGTGACATCTTCTGGACCGGAAGTGATGCCATCGAAGGCCCCAGAACCGGAAGAGAGGTCTTTGGTGGCGCCAAAACCTGGCAGGATTTCTTGGGAAAGGTCTGCAGGAAACTGAGAAAGATGGTCAGTGCACCCCGCTGCACCCTGGTCAGATCTGGTATTATCATTACTTAAGCCCTTAAGCTGCCTCCTCCTCGCACATGTGTGACAGTCCGCTGTAGGACCCTTTACTTGTACACATGAATACCCCAAACCATTTGACCCTACTTCTTTGTATTTAAAGTTAGTAACCTGTAGCTGAGATGAAGCTGCAGCTCAGCTTGTGGTCACGGTCATAATGAATCTTGACTACACTTAACTACACTGATAACTTGACATATTCATTTAACCCTCTAAATCTCAGATAGTAAGATAGAGTAGAAAGCAAGTGGAGTAGTAAGTTCAAAGTTTTCTTTACTCACAGCATTGTATAGATTTTAATTTTAAATGTGCCTAGAGTAAAAGCAAAGCAAGGTAAGTGTGGCAAAAATCCCATACAACCTGGATGGGTAGCAGATCTTCTTGCTAGAAGTCTGAGTACCCTTTGTGGCTAGATATCCGGAGACTGTGTCAAATTTTGCTGACTTCTCAGCTGGATGGTCTTTGGTTTGGTGTGGTCTCTATGTGGATATGATGGAAGAGGAGATAGAGAACCCAAGGTGGTGGTGAAACCTATAATTATGATTGTTTTATGCTTCCTTATTTCTTTCACTACTATAATCCTTGGATCAATGGAGGGTCCAACTTTAGGAGTTAGCTCCCTTCTAATGTGCATCCTGATCATGTGTGACCTATGTTCTCAAACCATCTTCCAATCCACGTTCCACTCCTGGCTGGAGGCTAGAGCAAAACATGTTTGGTCTTTGCAAGCTTCAACTTGTGGTTAAGGTAGGTAAGGTATCAAGTTAACTGAGCACAAGTTCCTTTTCTGTTCAGTTCTGGCTGAGCGTGTGCAAGAAAAACAACTATTTTTGAGCATCTGAGCAGTTACAGTGGAAATTTCCTTTGGAATACAGTGGAGTTTTTCCTAATGCATACTTTAGCACTATAAAGATATATGTCCAAAACTCTAACTTTGTAAGTTCATTTTCTAATTAATCTTTGGTGTGTGGAGTTTGGCTTTGTTTTTGGATTTCAGTCAGTGTTTGTTTCTTTTAGGTCTGCCTTTTTGGTGTATCTTTTTGATTCTCTTTTGCTTTTGTTTATAAATGTTTGTTAAATAAATCTGTAATATTAGTTGAACTTTGTTAGTTTTTTTTTTTTTGTTTGTTTTCATTTGTACCAGGGGTTTCCACAGTTCCCCTCTCCTATCACTATTTTTGGCCTATGCAGGCTGCAAATCCTGCTTCTTGACTTTGGGGCAAAGGCTTACTTTAGTTTTGCGACTCATTGGAGCCCTGAAGTTCTGAATGTAGCAGCTCATAACACAATACAGCAATGTGGATGGGTGACAATGCATAAATTGTGTGGGTAAGGGGGAAAATGCCCCTGTGATCACCAGTGTTACTGGGTGAATACATGTGTCCAGCAAAGAGCATTAACAATCCAGACAAGATTTCATGCTGAGAAATACTCAGAGGAAATGTCGTTCCATCTACAGTGCCACCTCAAACCTTCAACAATGGTAAAATAAGAACATCACCACCAATCACTGCATAAATGATCATTTTATACTTAACTTGCATTAAGTAACTATTCAGCGCACAATCTGTATGGGGCTTTGCTGTGAAAATCCTGTTTGGAATAAAGCAGAACAGATGCAACTCAGCTGGTCTTTGTTAGGCTGAGTCACTTTCAGTGCTCTGACTGTTATCTTTTCCTGTGCTGTCAGAGTGTGCAGACATTCGAAGAGTGGAAGGTAACAGAGGGCTGCAATACAGAAGTCCCAATGTTAATGCGTTATGGTGCTCTAATATAACCAGGATTCAGCTTTTGTTGGATTTTCAAGTGACGGGGTGTGATAACACTTTTTATAACTTTAAGTTAGTATTGTTTCTTGACACAATAAACCAATGGGTGTCTAAGTGGGAACTTTGGCCTCTTTTGTTAGAAATGTCTGGAAACAAAGAACAGCCAGAGCCCAAGAAATGCTGGTACACCATAGTCAGTCAGTCATTTTCCAACCCGCTATATCCTAACTACAGGGTCACGGGGATCTATTGGAGTCAATCCCAGTCAACACTGGGTGCAAGGCAGGAACAAATCCCTGGGCAGGGTGCCAGCCCACCGCAGGGCACACACACACACACACACACCAAGCACACACTAGGGACAAGTTAGAATCACCAATGCACCTAACCTGCATGTCTTTGGACTGTGGGAGGAAACCGGAGCACACGAAGGAAACCCACGCAGACACGGGGAGAACATGCAAACTCCATGCAGGGAGGACCTGGGAAGCAAACCCGGGTCTCCTAACTGCGAGTCAGCAATGCTACCCACTGCACCACCGTGCCGCCTGGTACACCATAGTAAAGAAGACTTAAGACAATCATGTATATAGAATAGTGAAAGCAAAAACTGTGACATAATAATAATACTAAGTTGAAATAACATGTATTTTGTATAAAAAAGATTAAATAGGAGTGTAAAGCTTACTGCATAAAAAGGCCACCGTGGTGCATTGAGCATTGATTAAACGTCACTACTGCCTACACCTCAAGTTTTAAGTTCAGCCAAGCCTCCTGGGTCCCACAAGAGGACAGGATCATAAATGACCTACCCAGTCAAATTTGTCGTGGAAGAAAACATGGCAGCCTTCACTGTGTAATCTGAAAAGCCATGTCTGCAAGGTTCAAATGCAATTGATTGTTGTAGCCATTTTACTTTCATGGTTGGGAATCTTGATTTTTTTGAGCTTTAGTGGTAAAGTGTTTCATATGCATACATAAGCATGTCTAACTCCAGTTGTAATTCAATAAAGTTTATAAAAATAAACAACAAGCAGATTTTAAACATCTGCGCCCCTACTGCTGCTGCTTCAACTTCAGACTCTGCTCAAAATTTAATGAATTAATGAATTTGCTAATGGCACATCAATAATTGGCATTGTATAGACCAGCCGATCGTGTATGATAACTGGACAAACTAGTGTGGCAGCTATCTGGTCCTTAATGACATCAAGACATCAGTGGAGACTGTCAGCTATATTGGTTACTTCACGTTATCATTGCACAACACAAGATCAAGTGAAAAAGAAACAAAAGCACCTCCACTGTCTAAGACACTTGAAGAAATCTGTTAGCGAGCTTTTACTGATGTTGTCAATGGAGTGATTTGCACTTACATGCCTGATCCGGACCACATGAACCAGTTTTAGAAAACACCAGGGGGATCACATATCTGTCTGTTGAATCCACAGCTCTGAAGTCGCTGACCTGAAAAGAAAAGCCAGGATTGACCCCCAGGTTACCTGACAATTCCAAAGGCCTTTGTCACAGCCACTCCTCATCCCCTTTAAACGGATCCTGCTAGCAACCAAACTACACCTCAATTGACTAGAACATTTTGAAAATTCAATCATTACAATCTTAGAACAAGCCCAGCTTCAATACATTATCAAGTGGGGTACACCTGATTTAGGGACCCCGGCCCCATTTAATAGTTTCCAATCTAGTGTAGCCGAATTCTAACTCCAAGTGTTCTGTTTATCAATAACTAGTTAGGACATGAGAAATGAAACTAACCACTTACCTCTGTAATTGAGAAATGTATTTAAGAAATGTTGCTAGCATCTGTAAGTAAGCAATCTCCTTCCATGCACTGAGTGGCTCCATGTATGTATTCATCCCATCCTGGATTGTCTTTGTGATTTGACTTTGACACCTCTCATTCCTTTATGGGTACTTACAGTAAAAAGGTGTTTTGTGGTATGCCATCTGTTAAAAAAATTAAAGGAACTCAATTACCAATAATTCAAATCATTGACCCCCTGTACTGTCAAAATAAAGCATAAGCCATTTTAGATAATTATGCTACCGTGACTACAAGCTGTTCTCAATGCTAAGGTGAACTAGCAAAAAATATACTTAGACACAATATGGTAGGAAGTAATGTAAAAAATAAAGAAAACAAAACCAAGAAAAAGCACTGAAAGATAATGCGTCAATGTTTGGAGTGCCTGTTGCACTGCGTCACCCTTTGCACTGGTAATTGCAGATTACAAATAGTATGAGATTAATTAACTAAGAATTTGGATTTGGCTCATAAAAACTCAAAACAAATTCAAATATCCCTGTTGAACTTTCTTTAAAAGTGGAATAAAATCAAATCTATTGAACATTTACTGGCACTGTAGGCATTTTATGATTGCCTCATGGCTGGTTCACTGTGCAACATTGTAGACTCAACAGTTAGAATTCTGTTTATTTTAGTGACTGTGATTGAATTGTGTTGATTTAGTTAAGACAACTGTAAATAAAGTTTAGTGGAAAAAGTACAGCAAAGAAGAATACAAGAAACAGGTCATTAAAATTTAAAGAAATCTTTAGGCTTCAACAAATAACCATGGGTCATTAAATATTAAAGTGCAAGACAAGCATACACTTATTCATAACTATTCACATAGGCTGTAAACAGGAAGAAAGTTGAGAACACAATAAAATGCCGGCTAGTCTGGTGGCAGACGTGCTCAGACTGGCGAGTGGGCCGCAGCCTCCAGGCCTTCGTCGGTTTTTGAAGCGAGTTCATGTTGTAAGTTGCACTGAACATCGCTCACGTACATCATAAGGTGCCATCGGCAAACAAAAAGAAACAGTTGTTACAGCTTCGACTGGCTGTGCTTTGAGAAAGAAAGAAAGAAGTCAAGAGAAAAGTACATACAGTATGTTATCATGACAATAAACGACATGAAATGAACACCTTTCATTGATCATCGATCCATTTTAGGATCACAAATAATCGATACAAGCAAAGAATTCCATGTGATGTTTGACGCCAACCAGAATTTGAGCACAAGGGCCTATTTGCTCAGACCAACATTGCTATTCATTTTTTTGAAATAAAAGGATTTTTTTTTACCATTTAGCTCTACAAATGTATAAATAGATTAAAGACTAGACTTAACCTGTCAGAGTGAGCTAATGCCTGAAGAGGTAATCCATAAAGACTCCAATCCAAATCAGCCTACTGAGCGTTCGTGAGCACCTTAGACTGGCCCAATTTCACTTTTACCTTGGGACTGGCCAGTATGACAGTTTGCTGGTCATTTCTGCCTCTCAGGTAACATTGAATCCCAGGCAACACATTTACATTATATTACTCCTGTATATACTCCATAATGTGAAATTTTGAATGAAAAGGCAATAAGTTGTCTGGAAAAGTTAGGGCACCAAAAGGCGACCCCATTGGTTTGCTGTTTTTTCTTTTTATTTAGATAAACAAATGTGTGCTTGTAGTGATATGTGCATGTCTTGCTCCCTCACTGATCTAAATAACCGCAGGGTGGCTGGTGCTCTTCATGTAAACAGCTGTGGGGCAGGAAGAGGCGGGGCTGAGAGGAGAGGCTACGCCTCACAAGATTGGTCAGTGTCTTCTTGGATGGAAAGGGAAGCAGAGAAGGATTAGTTGCTCTGTGACTTTGAAATCCTTCACTCTGGAAACTTTTTGATTGAACCCCAAAAGCATCAAGTTTTTCTCTCTTTTGGAATGCTGTTATCTGCAGCGTCATATATGTACTGTATACTTTATATAATACTATAACACAAGCTGATGTATATACAGTAGTTCTAAAGTACTGTGCTGAGAAACTTTGTTTCCCTTCTCCCGCTGAGGCTAGCAATCTGCACTGGCAATCGGAAGGCTACCATTTTGAATCCTATAAGTGACTCTACTCTGTTGGGCCCTTGAGCAAGGCCCTTAACCTGCAATTGCTGGGTATGACGTTAATCTACATCCAGCCCTGCATGTAGGCCTTCCAACCTGCAGGGAAAAAACCTGGAGGTTGGTGGCAGAATTGGCACTCCAGCCACCATAAAAAACCTCCCACTGTTCCACTCCATCTGAACTTGTGTGGTTCTGAGGTGTCACCCATCACATGGCTGCACTCGGTCCTAATCTGGATCCTGAGTTGGTTATTCACATGGTGGGTGCGGCAATGCGCTGTATCAGCGTGTGCTCATAACCTCTCTCTCTCTCTCCCACTCAAGAACCCTGAGGACATCACTGCTTCTGCTTCAATTGTATAGATGTTTTCAGCAAGAAAAAGGAGCTCTGAAAAATAATGTATTTTTAATTATTGTTGCTGTTATTATTATTATCACTGCTATTATTGTTAGATTAAGCTCTGCTATATTATTTACACACAGTGTATACACACTTTATACGGTATGCAGTATATCTACCTCCTTCAAATATATCTCTCTATTATAAAAAAAAAAAAAACTTGGGATGAGACTTTTTTCCAGTTATGAGACGTAATCTTTTGAAGAGAGACAAGACAGAGAGACACTTTCATGTCCCGCAAGACAGGCTACTTACAACCACTGGAAGCAAGTCCTGTGATACATATGCAGAGCAGGTTAGAGATAATGGAAGTAGGAAATATTCGAAAGTCTCAAAAAAATGAGAGTAAAGATCACACTAGTGCAAACAAATGGAAAGTATTACTCGGTGAAATAACGGAACAGCGAAAAGAGATCGAATAGTGTTTGAGGATGTCTGGGGGAGAAAAGAGACAAGGCTGTGAGTTTGAAACGTTTCAGATCACGTGCCACGGGAGCATCAGCAAACCAGCAGCTGATTGAGCAAAGAGGAGGTAAAAAATCAACTGCTATTTGATTCCCATTGTATCACCATTAAAGAGGGGTTTCGGAGGAGCAACTGCGTCTCCTTGGGAAGCGTTCAGCCCCCCTTTTCACAATGGCGCATAGCGCTGGTGGAGGAGGAAGGAGGGAAAAGGGTAGGCGAGCGAAGTGCAGATCACACGGCATGGCAGCCGCAGCAAGACAGCAGCTGAGTGACCAAAGAGGAGGTTAGAAAAAAGGAATTTGTTTCCCATCGTATCACCATTAAAGATGGGGTTTCGGAGGAATGGCCGCGTCTCCTTGGATTGCATTCAGCCCCCCTCTTCACAACGGTGCGTAGTGCTGGTAGGGGAGGAAGGT
Organism: Polypterus senegalus; assembly: GCF_016835505.1. Lineage (NCBI taxonomy): Eukaryota > Metazoa > Chordata > Cladistia > Polypteriformes > Polypteridae > Polypterus > Polypterus senegalus. Next base: position 84,936,215 of record NC_053161.1, read on the forward strand.
GGGGGCGATAGCTAAATAATATATTTATATTATTTATTGTATATAATATACATTTATATTATATATGTTGTCATGTCTGGGATGCTGAGTTACACAAAAGACAGGTAAGAGAGGACTGAGCAAACAGAACTTTTGTGCCAGAGCAAAGAAGGATCTTCTTCTTCAAGAGGTCACAATCATCAGTCCTATCGAAAGTGAAATTTCAGAAGCTTGTTGAGCATCACCAGTCAAAAAAAGAAACCATAATGGCTGCCTAGTCCCTTCTCTCCCAGCATATCAGAACACCCAATGGCCTCAAAGCAATAAAGGAAGCATTCAGATTTATCAGACGTCATCTTCTGTAGCATGTCCCTGGCCTGAATTGGAATAGATGGGTGGTCAGAATTGGTAGCTGGGGCTACACTCTCAGACTCTGGAGGCAAGGGGATGTAGAATGGCCTGCTGCTAAGCGACTTGCCAACAGGGAGCCGTTTGTGCAACACCTCACTTGATACGACTTCTTCATGTCTGAGCTGTTACGCTGCACAAAAGACAGGCTGGAAAGTACTGAGGAAACAGAACTTTTTTTTGGCAGTTTCAGAAACAGTGCTCAACCTTTATTTAGCAACGGCTGCCTTAATTTAAATTCACAGCAACTTTCTAGTTGTCTCCGTTCGAGCAACTCCTATGTTTGAACTTAAAAGAACTTGTAGATGTCTTCCTCGAGAAGACTCAACTGGAGAGAAAAGAGTGCAGCGGGGCAGGGACCGAGTCAGAGGCAGTCTGCACAGGACAAGAGAGAACAGGCCAACAGGTACGTGAACTGTCTTTAAAAGATGCAAGACACATAGTGAGTGCTTTTTGATGTAAAGCAACTGCTGAAGCTATAAATGCCATCCTGAGAGTTGGAACACCGTCTGAAAGAGTGTCTTCTCTTTAACTGTTGTGATTGAAGCTGCGCCTTGGTTGCTATATATACACACTGTACATCTGCCTTAATAAAAGGATAAGTGACTGTCTGTGTGTCTGCCCATTTGCTATGTCCCATCTCATTCCAAAAGATAGTGCATCACAAACATTTTTAGTAATAGAATACATTGCTTTTGTCATTCCAACAGATGGCACATCACAAACATTAACACTGCTTTTACAATCCCTGTATCAAATTTCACGTAATAAAGACATGGTGCACTGCCAACATTAACGCTGAGGTCTTCATTGATTATTTCAATTTCACCCCATAGTGGATGGACAGCACAGTTAGCGTGTAGATACAAATATATCTACATATATATAATCTATCTATCGGTATATATTGTCACACACATGCGATTAGGAGGAAGCTAAGTGGACCAAGTGAAGGTAATTACCCAACAGGCCAGGGGGCGGCAGGGTGTGCTAAACCTACTTCTGTTGTCTCTGCAGGCCAAATACGGGAAAACCTAGATGATTTAACATCAACGACATCACTTCCGGTTCCAGCATCAAGACTGACGTCACTTCTGGTCCCGGCGCCTAGAACAATGTCAATTCCGGTTCTGGCCATAAGATTACACCACTTGTGGTTTTGGCTTTTAAAGCCGCCATCTTTTCGCCACTCAAGTCAGTTCAGTCCGGAACTCCAATATATGCACATCAGTGTCTATTTTCAAACCCTTTTGCAGCCAGGGACAATATACGGGTGGCTGCCCCAAGCCTTTTTCGTGTGTTGAAATTGATTCTTTTACAATAAATAATCAACTAAAATCATAGCCAAAGGGAGAAAATTCCAAATGTCTACTTTTATTCAACATTAGACATAAAAATGCAAAACAAAACATACTGTATAAAACAACAAAGAACGTAATTTCAAGATAGCAGCCATCTCTACTATATCATTCTGATTACAAAAGCAAAGCACAAGTTGACTTACCAAAGGCGTCTAATACTCTTCTCTACAAATCCAAATGCAGGAGTGACATTGGCTGTTGAGCTGGTTCATCTGGCAGAGACAAAGAGGACATCCTGAGGAGAGCACTCCACTCAATAATGGAATCCCACAGGGTTCTGTCTGCTACTTTTTCTAATTTATATTAATGACATTGATTCTGAGAAAAGTAACAAACTTTGATATCCACAGATAACATCACAATTGGAGTGAGAGCAAATCTTTCGCACTGAGTGAGTGAGTGAGTGAGCTGTGAAAGAGCTGCTCACAGGCAAAAGGAACATCAATTATAAATACAAGATGGGAGATGCTGTCATACAGGAAATAACCTCGGAAAAGGAATTAGGGGTTTATGTTGATGTAACATTCTCATTATTAAAAGTTATGTACAGGAGAAATTAACAAGGCAAACAAAATGTTACGTTATAATGTAAAAAAATAGAAATTGAGGCTCAGACTATGTAATGCACTAGACCATAGCTGGAGTATTGTGTGTAGTTCTGGTCCCCACGCTACAAGAAGGACATAGCAGCACTTGAAGCTGTGCAGTGGAGATCAACCAAGTGCATGCTGGGGAAAATGGATAAAGGTAGCAACCAGCAGTGAGAAAACTGCACTTCACAGTTTATATTAAAGTCTTTTTCACAGAGTCACAGGTTCAAAAAGTGCGCAATTTAAGGCACATTTGGAATTCTGATAGTGGATTTTTTTAATTAATATCAACCAAATTGATATTTTTGTATGGATTTTCCACTTGTACAGTATCTAGTCCTGAACTCCTGTGATGTGCACTTTAATTTATCCAGCACTGGTTCTGTGCACCAAAGAGACTCACCTTCTTCACCTGCCAGTTGTTACTTTGGACTTGCTCTGGTGTCCATATTTGGAGCTGCTTGTCCGGTGTAAGACAAAAGAAATAAAAAGTGCTTGAGGGTGCCTGTCTGTTAAATTAGGACATCTTGACTTCATTTGTATCAATGTTTAAATTAGAAAATGAGATCATACATAACATTTAACGTTGTGCTTTGTTCTGCAATAACTGTTTACATCTTACGCCTATATATTCTTATACCTATACGTATACATTTTAATATGTTTAACTAGTCTGGGACTTTACATAATTCTTAATTCAGAGATGCATTTCTGGAGTATAGCATTTATCAAAAGCTGATTGGTGAAAATTAAAACATATTGAAATGAGTTATGTAAATGAAACTAACTGATTATCTGTTAGAGTCTTCATTCTGCTATGATGCTTTAAATAAGGTACATGGGGGCTCCACCTACAGGTACAAATAAAGGATGGCCAAGTTCATAACAATGAGACAGGACTCGTCATTATTTACTGAGTATTTTCCACAACACCAGACAAGGGCATTTTTGCATGTCTTGAAGCATGTGGCCATTTCCACAGATCGAATTTTACCTGAACATTTACAAGGGAGTTCTACAGTGCTAAGCCACGTATGCCAGTTGCTACCAAAATATTGAAGAACGTAAATTGTGTGAAGCTCTATAGCTTTAGTCTTGGTCTTTAAAGTCCAGTTTAGGAGGTGTTGTGCACTTTGAAGGTCATCTCAGAGAAGTGAAAATGGAAGAACAAGTTAATCGTCGCATGAAGTGGTGCAGCATGTGGTAGCTCTCCTTAAGACAGCCATTCACTTCTAGATCTGGAGACAAGAAAATTCCAAGATTAGGATTCATTATTTTTGTATTTGGACCACAGTCCAATTATATGATTTGCCCAGAGTGATATGAAGGAGCAGAGGTGGTGGACAAACCAACAGTGATCCCATCTGAGGTCTAATACCCCATATGCTACACCATATTTATGAAAACTCCAATTAACTGAAAATGCTAATCTTTGGGATCTAAAACTGAGACAGCAACCCATCATGCAGTGCACCACCAGGTTATCTAATGAAGGAATTACCAGACATCACTTCTCTCATCTTAAATGGTTGGGGGCTCCCTCTTATTGCTATGCATCTTCATTTTGACATCCAATGTATTTATCTGTTTCATTTTTTAAAGTTCTGATCAGTGTCATATGTTTTCTTTATTATTAGGTTGGTGGCACCATCGCGGAGTCATTTTGAAAGGATTTTGTTGTGATCACCACAATTTCTGGGTGTATTCTGTTTGGAGTTTCTGGTTACGTGATGTATTGAGTCGCCATTCTGTGTGTCTTTAAGATTGTGGTGCACAGTGGCTTTTTATCTGAGCATTGGATAAATTCAAAAAGAAACAGCATTAACAATAGTTAGAGGGGAGAATTCCTGTTAGGATAAAGACCTATGGCTACTTTTCTTGACTTAAGACTTTTGTTTTTGTGTTTTGCCTCTGACGATTGGTTTGCCTTTTCTTGTCTTTTGCCTGTTTCTGTATTTAATAAATCATTTCCCTGTAAAGCTTTAACACACAAAGTCAGATTTATCCAGCAACCTGAACAAAATGAGAACAGACTGCTGACTTAAGCAGCAGCACATCTGCAGCATTATGTAATGCAACTTCTGGCTGCATTTGCTAACTATGACATACTGTAGACAAAATGGAGATGGACATAAAAAAATGGCAGCATGAAAATAATAACAAAATGATAAAAATGAATCAAAGACTCACAAACAAAGAAAAAGTTAAAAAATAGCAAAAATTCATTTAGAATGTCCTTAGACTATAATCATTTCAGCAGCGGAGAGTAGCGGCCCTAACCACACTCCTGCCATGCCACCCACACAGTTATTCATTTATTGTGTACATAGGGTGCACTCAAATGAGTAGATTAAGAACATGCATTAAAATAAATCCATAAAAATTTGGACGTGAACGTCAGTAGGCTTTGTGCCCTAAGAACCAAGTTACCTGAACTATTCTATAACATTACAGTAATTATTTACTACTCTGATCCTGATCTTTCTGATCATAAAATAGGTCATTATGATAGCAATTGACGAGAAGAATTCATAATTAATTGCAGAATTACGGTATTTGAGGGTTCCTCTAGAGTGCCTCTTTCTCTTGCACGATTTGGCTCAAAAACTAATCAGCACATCATCGTCTCATAACAGGCTTAAGTTTCAAATTTGGTATTTTTCTACCCAACCATTTAAGCTCTAGACTGTCCTCAAGAAACTGTGACACACAGACAGTCACACACCCATCATCAAGATATCACTGTTTTCGATATCAGGGTTCCTAAAACGTTGAGATCTGTCGAAAACCAGAGATTGAAATTTTTGATGAATAGGTTATGGTGGGGTAGTGTGCAAAGCAACAAACTCCATGTACAATCATTTTAAGTAAACTGCTGTTGGAGGAGATGGCAGCTCATAGGTAAGTACCACATTTCGTATTCTTTCTCTCTTCCGAGATTGACCCCCTCAGTCTCCTGCCATTGCGCTTACATGTAGCAAACTGACTATGAGTTTATCAAGTTAATGCCCAGAGTGGCCAGAACATAAAGTCATGTCCACAAGGCATTATTTAAAAGGACATCAGGCAAAGCAAAAGCCCAGGCGGCTATCCCAGGTACTCACTGCTTAACACCAATAATATCCCATGCTGAACAGGACAGCCACATAAGGCAGATAACTCAGTCTCTGAGATTCTGGGTATCTGCAAAAGGTGGTCCGATATACGGAACACAGAGTGGGACCCTTTCATATTTGAGAAATGGGGGAAAAACCTACTCAGATATAGGCATGCAGCTTATGAGATGGCACTATTACCCTGTGTGCAGCCATGAGGTTTATTTGTACCTTTGCTTTAAACTTTTCAAAAATACTAAATAGCAGCAGACACACACCAAAATTGAAACTGCAAAACACTGAGTAACTGGAAGTCTGTGTCAATGGTGCTGTGAGATAGCTGGTACTGCCATGCCACCCTTCATATAAGTCAAATTGCTAGAAATTGTATGTCTGAATGTAACCAGATGCCAAATAACCAGAGAGGATATATAAACAAGGCCATCATAATAATACATCTAAGAACAACCTGCTGCACTGACCGGACACAGACTCACATGTGAAGTTTCCTATGCACAAGACTACGTTCTCAAGTTTCAAGGTTTCAATTGTTTTATCATGAATCGTGGCACTGAAGAAAGGTAATGTTTTGCATGTTGATTAGCACATGCAAGTACGAATTTCACTGCATTCTGTACACATGACAATAATGACCCTCTTTACAAACTTTATTTATTTCATGGCCAACCTTCCTCCCAACAGTCAGTCCCAGCTCTCCATGAGGTTTAGCTTCAAGCCACCGTTGAATCTTTTTCTGGTGTCGGTATCTACCAATACAAATCCACTGCACCCTCTTGTGGCCCTCCTTGACCAGGAGGACATCACCTACAATGTCCTACAAGCCTGGTGTCTTGGTGAACCCCCAAAGCTCACTAAGATCCACATAGGAACCAGTCCAATCAGGCCAGATAACTAGGGTCAAACTTGCTGAGACACAAAGAGAGTGCCCTCTGGCAAACTATTTGTTTTTGTTATTGTTATTATTATTATTATAAGAATCAATGCCCAGAGAAACAATACTAACTTTAAATAAAAATAACTGTTTTACTTTGAAGAACATTTGCTTATATTTACAGATATATCAGCCTCAAAAACACATCTTAAAAAAATCCAACCATTTAGCGATCCTTAAATGCACGTCATCTAAATTACATTTGTAGGACTGAAGCCTATCTAACTAGCACTGAGACCAAATGAATACATTTAAGGACAATTCAGAAGTTTGGGATGAAACCCAGGCACATTCTGGTAAAACATGCAAACTCCACACACTCAGTGACCTGCCAGGATCTGAATGGCGAGATCCGCACCCTCAGGCATCAGCACTAACATAACTCTGATATGGTGGGGCCTAAGATGGAGAGTCTAAGATCATCTTGTCTATTGGCGTCCATTGCAGCCATTGTCTTAATCAGCCACTAACTCCCTTGGATATTACTGTTAAGCTAACTGGAGAGCTGACCTAAGACTGGGTGAATGGTCGACATTCACTTAGTGTACTAATTAAGTAATAGACAATTTAAATAAAACTGATGACATTGTTTGATGATACTCAGTCTACAAATTGAACTTCAGAGTTCATGTTATATTGCTTTGTTGCTTTAATTCAAAGCGTATTACAAATAATGTGTGTAATACAACTATTATTGTATATCAACAATGCGAGTTTAACACTAGAATTACCAAATCCTAGGAAAAAATTTGTAAACCTGGCCCACCTTAAATCCCTTCGTACCTCTCCATCAGCGTCTTTTGTCTTGTAAATATGTCGATAAGCCCAAACAGCAAGCAGTCTGCAATACCATACCCCCACTGCTGCAGAAAGGGCCCAGTTCAAGCCTTGATTATTTTAAATGAAGTGCTGGAGCTTTAGAGGGGAAATAATAGATCGTTATTTGGAATACATACATTCCATGTGTGTTCCGTGTCTACAACAATCTATGTAAACACATCGTTGAAGCAAACATTTTTCATGTTTTATTAATAAATGACAAAATGTAGACATGAACTGTATAATGTGTGAAGTCTGAAGTCCAAATATCAAATAAACACTTTCGCAAAAGGTGCAATTGCAATACGACAGCTTCTTTGGTGTAGTGGTAAGAACTGCTGGCTTGTAACAAAGAGGCCACGGGATCGATCTTGGGTGTCTCGCAAATTTACCGTTTTGAGCAGTGAGCTGCTCTTATTGTTAATATTATACAATAAAAACATACCTTTGATTTGCGTCTGTAACCACCGGAGTAAATTTATAGTACTTGCAAAATCTAACGTTTGTTAGCGTTAATGGGGTTTTGGCTTAACACCTTAACTCCAAAGACCCCGAATATGAAGAGCTCGCTTTGGGTGTTTTTGGTTTGAAGAGCATGTCCAAAAAGTACTAAAGATCTTAAACACTTTCTGAACCAAATGGGATACAAGGGATGGGTCTATGGCAGTGTTATTGTAAGCAATGTAACCTCAGATGGAACAACAGTCCAACACATGTACTCATCTAAACTCACCCATATTAGGCCAACACACACATCATTAGGAGGTGAGCAGAAAAACAGGAAACCCACAAAGACGCAAGGACCCCGTGAATATGCCACTCATGCAGTGCCTGCCTGATGTTTGAACTCTGGAGCTGACAAATTTTCAGAGTAACCATATTTTACTTAGAAAAGATGCCCACTGCAGGGCATATCAGAGGTCTAGTCAGAGATGGGTCCTGTGCCAATCAGCTGCTTCTCTCACTCTCCAGAAGGAATAGTCAATAGATTACTGGCTGGCTATATGCTGAAAGCAGAGGCCTTCCTATCTCAGTAGAACTCAAGTAAATCCATATTCCTGCTGTGAGGGCAACATCTATATGATCCTGTGGAGAAAAAGCATACTGGACTCGGTGGGATATGAATGATGAAGTAAGTGCCATGTGATTAGGAGGCAGCCCCATGAAGACAAAAAGTGCAGACCCCCACTTTTAAACAGTCAAGTTTATTTTCAGTTAAGATTTCCTTTGATTGCTCTTAGACAGACGCTGTAATTTGGTGTAAAATGGTGAGAGGTGATCATAACAGGAGATTGTAACAGCAATTGTGAAGTGTCCATGTAGGGACTGCTGAGTATTTAAAGAATTTCTTGTTTGTTTGTAATAATTCCTTGTTGATTTTTAAAGCTTGCAGCACTTATCCATTTTAGGTGTAGAGTGACCGTGTTTCTGCATGTCACACTAATGTCAGCTGTGTGCCTTAAATATAATAAAATGAATGACTGTCAGAAGTGATCCATCAATGCATTTCACACCTCACCTCACTATTGAGAATCAAACACAAAGCAAAATGAATGGCCTGTGACAATTGGGGTAAAGAATGCTGACTGATAACAGGCTGTTGGGTAAATGGAAAGCTCCTGAGACAGCGAGATGGCTCTTAAGCATGAGTGATGCGCAGGCCTGTGGGCGCCACAGTAATAGATCAAGAACAATTTTAAGACCGGATTCATCTTATAAGTGAAGTTAAAATCGCTTGCTCATTAGCATGAAGTGCTTTAATACCATATGTCATAATTAACAAAACATAACTGCAGAATGAAATACGATTTGAACCTCCAGGTTTGACAGCTCTGCTTTACTCTGAAACCAATGCTGAAAAAGAAACTCTTGAACAACAGGTGAATAAAATAAGATGTAGCCACAGATCCATCCATCCATTATCCAACCCGCTATATCCTAACTACAGGGTCACGGGGGTCTGCTGGAGGGCGCAAGGCAGGAAACAAACCCCGGGCAGGGTTCCAACCCACCGCAGGACACACACACACACCAAGCCCACACTAGGGCCAATTTAGAATCACCAATGCACCTAACCTGTATGTCTTTGGACTGTGGGAGGAAACCCATGCAGACAAGGGGAGAACATGCAAACTCCATGCAGGGAGGACCCAGGAAGTGAACCGGGTCTCCTAACTGTGAGGCAGCAGTGCTACCCACTGCGCCACAGTGCCACCCAGCCACAGATCCCATTTGCTAAATTTCCATTTTTCCTCAGTGACTTGGTTATTGTGCTCAATTCTGAAAAAAAGACACTGTAACAAAACAAAACCAGACATGCTTGATTTTTTTTTCATAAAAAAAAATTGAATTTATTATGTTAAACAAATTCAACTTGGCATTTCTAATTTTACAGGGTACAGGCAGCATGTGTAGTTGGTGATCCTGTGTGAATACCATAAGACAGGAACTTTGTGGTGTTGTATTACCCTATGTGACCTCCAGTGGAGGGGTGGATAGCCCTACTAAACCATTATGTCTCTTTATCCAGTGCCCACTGAAGTCATGTACGAAACAAAGAAAGTATGACGCATAAGGAAGCAAACACTCAGTTACTTATTTTGATGCTGCAGTACAAAAGAAGCACGTGTAGGAAGCCCACATCACAGCACCGCATCATAGTGGAGAGCAAAAGACATTGGGAAAGTCAGTAGGAATATCCCATCAATCCACAGGTGAGTTTTGAGCTACATCAGGTTGGTCACTTTACTGTGTACTCTTTATTTTCAAACTATGAACACTAATCTGAATAACATGACTTTTGCAGCGATTTTTTAGCCATAGCCTTCATTTATATAATCTTTGTGAGTCCGAGGCAGTTGTGCACACTCCTGTGATCAACATATCCAGCAACTCAATCAAACCAGTCTGGATTCAACAGGTCGGAGTTTGTCTTTAGTTGTTGGGGTGAGCTCTGTGTACAGTACATGAGAGCTGAGAGCCAATGAGCACCCACTCAGAGCTGCAGTGCATGTAATGCAGTGATGAGGAGTAAGACAGATGCGTATTTTGCACCTCACAAACACAAGAGTGGCGCGGCTGGTGATGTCTTGTGTTTTATGTGCCACAAATGGATTGAAAAAAAAGAAATAAAAGGAGATATCATTGCTGAACTCGTCACAGAAAGCATTTGTACAGAACCAGCTCTGTCAGGCAGCACATCACTGGCTAACAGAAAAAGGGGCGAGCTTGAGATACATTGGAAATGTGAATCTGCTCTAGAAACTCGTCACAAAGTCATCTAGTTTATCATCCCCTGCAACTGAAGTCCAGTCAAGTAATCTGACAATGAGAGCAGCAACGGCAGTCGTCAAGTTTGGAATCCCGTATGACTAGAAGATATGTAATATGCCCATTAGCTTAACTCTTCCATATGACTATATAGTTGACCATTCTCATGAAAATAAGGTGACTCAACTTCAACTTCTGTTTTTCAGGTGGATAGTCTCTGCCTCTGTTATGTATGTGCCTTTCTTCTGTAAATGCTTAAAATGTTAAAATATATCTTATGCATTTCTATCTATTCATCTATCCATCCGTCCATGATTAAACCCACTTAATCCAGTTTAGTGTGATGGGGACTAAAACTATCCTGAGGGTTCTGGGCATAAAGCTGGAACCAGTCCGTCACAGACCACCCATCCATATCAGAGCAAATTTATACACAGAACTTCAACCAGTCATACGAGGCCAATTCAGAATAGCTAGCTAGGCTAACTTACACATTGAACTTTTTGGATCAATTTGCCAATGCACGTGTGAGGTTCATTATTTGTTTTTTTGTTTTATAGTTTTTTGTGGTGGTCATACTGTTTGTGGCATCAATGGTTTCCAGTCAAACAATTCCCCCTATATCTTTCGAAATCAAATCCTGGCACTGTGGTTACTAAAAATGGCAGTGAGCATCAGCCGTTACATTTTTTTTACACTGATTTTTCCCTTGTGTTTTTGCGTTTCGACAGTCCTTCTTGTCATTTGTGTATGTGACCCCTGCCTGGACTAGGTGTTTGCCTTGTCCTTCATCTCCCAGTCTTTTTCTGACTCACCAAATCTTTTCTCATCAGCTGTTAACACAATCTTTAAAGTACATACAGTATATGTATAAAGCATTTAGGAGAAGGAATTTGACCTTTTGTAATACCCACCAAGGACAGTAAATTGCAAACCACCATGTAAACTTTCCCTCTATATGGATAATTATTAAATTATTCAATTAAACCTGCAATTACAAAGACAATTAACAAACACATAATGCCAGAAAGCCTTTTGCTCTGTTAAACAATGACATCTAGTGGTCAAGCTGTGTAACTATTTTCATAGTATTTTGTTCTGCACCTACTTCCAGGTTCGAGTTTGTTTCTTTTTCCTTTTCCTGTTTGCTTCCTTAATGTTCAAAGACCTTTAAGTTTCTTTGATATCACTTATACTGTATTTCTAATACCATACATCACTGCTTAATAGTAAATTGTTTCCTAATATTTTTAAAGAGGTCTGAAATGTTTGTTAGATATTAAATGGACTGAGTTTTTATATACTGCACATTTTATGAAAGCAGTGAATTAGTTTACATTCTTACTTTATTTACAGACCATGGAAACACAAATTAAAGATATTTCAACATTCATCATTCTGTTGGAGTGCTTTTATTTAATTTTATTGCTCAGACAAGATGGCGCCTGTGTGTGTGGCCTGCCGTCTATTGCTCTTGGCTTTTCTTGTGTTTGTTTTTATTTTTGTTGCTCATTGTGAATGAATCCAGTTCTTTGCTTTGTTGTGATCACTGAGCACTCTTTGAAAGGTGACTTGCTGCAGAGGAAATGATGGGGTATGACCTCGGTGATCAGAAAGCATCTGTCCTGCCATTGCTATCGGAAATGCCCTCCTGTGACGCGCTCTGGTTTGTCTGCCTTGGAGGGGACGGAGAAGATGCTGGATGAGGGGTAAACACGGTGGTTTTGTTGGTAAGAACTGGATTTCATCTGGCTTTGTTTTCTGGGAAGGACTAGGAGGATTTTCGCTTCATTCACCAACCCCTGTGCTTGTGCTACGCACTAACCTCTTTGTGGTTCTGCCACTCAAGTATGGGATGTACAATTTACTAACTATTTTACATTACATATTAAAAAATATTAAAATGTAATAATTTGAATGTAGTTTCATGTTGCGTTAAGAGTTATTTGTTTGCGTAATATGATTTCGTTCTGTCTGGCTTTAAAAATTTACACGCAAAAAACATTTTAAACTTACACTTTTACTATAAAACTTAAGTAAAAACTGTTTTCTGAATTCAATTTTTATCAATATCGCCACATATAACTGCCCATGATTGAATTTCATTTTTTTCTCTCTATTAAATAAAACAACTTTTTCGAATGTTTGTCTCTGAGTTTTGTAAATTGTCTTTGTAAAAGCTATCCTAACATGAAGCTGTTAACATGTTAATATGAATGGCATATTTTAAGATCTCTTTTGTTCTCTAATGTTTTCCCCTGAAGATGTACTACATTACCTTTCTTGGATACATCCTATAGTAATTTGTGCGGAGGAAGACGAACGGTGTCAACGGTTGTAGATATTCTTCGGGATATTGTAAGTTGATGTATTCATCTTCCGTACAATCACCACCAACTGTTTCAGCATAGTCTATTGATATGCATTTAACCAATTTGCAGTGTAACCGATTGTCATTTTTGCCGTTTATTCGTTTGACTTCATCGTTTCTCGGTGCTAGGACTGCCCGTGTATTTATTTGATAAGCCTTTGTGATGAAATTCTCCAATAACATTTGGACATAATATGTCTTCTTTAATTGGGAACTTAAAGTGAGGAAAACGTTAAAATTTATAAGAGCTGAGAGAGCAAAAACTGTGTCTGTCAAAGGCATTCCTATGATTGAGAGGTGAGAGTACCGTGTGTGTGATTGAAATTAGTTGAGAGGAGGGCGTGACTTGAAAACATCACATGGCCAAAGTCTCGACTCGCAGGACTTGAAAAAATCTTCCAAAAAGTCTCATCTCGTCTCAGGATTTTGTTATTATAATAATAATAAAGAGATAACCTCCTTAAGAACTCAAGCGTAAATATCATGTGGTCCTGGTGATTCGTTTGATTTCAGACAATTTAATCAAAGCAGTATTTCTCCCTGTACAATTTACAAATCACTCAGTACCTCTTTAGTAGTCCCTTTTGCTGCTCGCGGGTTATCCACTTCCTCACATGTGAAGACCTCAAAAAATCTGAGTTTAGAGCATCTGCTGTTTCTCTGTCTAAAGTTTTTAATTCCCCTTTACTATTTCTGATGCACTTCATTTTCTCCTTGACTGTACTTTTACTACTAAAATACTGAAAGAATCTCTTTGGGTCATCTTTTGCCTTATCTGCTATATTCCTTATCTAAATGCCTTTTAGCATCTTCAATATCCTTCTTAATAGCCCTCATGTTCACATACGCCTTACAAATCACATTGGAGTTATTGGTCTAACACACCTTATACAGCTGTTTTTGTTTCCTTTGCAGCTTCTTTTTCAACTATTTATTAACCTAGTGTGGAGTTTTTTTTAATTTCCTACTAATTCCACATTTGGGTATGTACTTGCCCTTCATTATATGTAAGATGTTTTTAAATCTATTCCTCTGCTCTTAAGCTGTCTCCACACTTAAAAGCAGTCTTTCCTCCTTAGACTGCCACATCTGCTTAAAATTTGCCATACCGAAGTTAAACTTTGTTTCAGTCTTAGCAACTGCACTCTTCTAAGAACTGTATTCTGTACGGTCACTTGACCCTAGTGGTTCAATCGCCTCTACACCCTCAATTCTATCTTGATTAATACAAAAATTCTTGACAGGGTTCACCGCACGTTGGTGTTTGAACATATGGTGTTAAAAAACAGTCAATGATTATGTCTAAAAAGTCCTGCACTTGTGCTCTGCAGTTTTCAAGGTTAGCCCAGTTAATTTTCGAGTAGTTAAATTCCCCCATGACAATAATATCTCCCTTTAAATTTGCCTTTTTAATATTACTAAAATGATATGCATTGAAATTACTGTCTGCTTTGGGCAGTCTATAACACACTCATAAAAAAAGGCCTCTTTCCCTAATGCTTTCCAGATAAAATCAGACAACCTTACTAAGGTCATCACCCAACCGAAGAGGACTTGTGTCTATATTCTGTTTGACATAAACAGCAACCCCACCTCCTTTTCTGTTCTGTCTATCCTTCCAAAAAATGTGTATTCCCCCTATGTTTACACTCATCCCCATCTTTTCTATTTAGCCAGGTTTCTGCTATTGCTATAATATCATAACTATCCTCCGCTACATACAACTATAACTCACTGAAGTGTTTTATTTTTGACATTTCTAGCATTAAGGGTGGGTGGTGGCCCTGAGGGTAGGGATCTGCACGAATCCCACAAACACCGAAAGTGACTCCACTCTGTCTTTGTGCAAGGCCCTTGTCATTGGTATAATGTTAATCTGCATCCAGCTCTGTAAGCAGGACCTCCAACCTGCAGGGAAAACTTGGGAGTTGGTGGCAGGCACTCAAGCCAACATAAAAAAAAAAAAACTCATGCTGTTCCAGTGCAGTGCTGAGGTGTCACCCACTGCACTTGGGTCCCAAACCTGATGGTTCATCATGTGGTGGGTGCAGCAACACGCTATCATCACATGCTCCCAACCTCTCACTCTCTCTCTAGCATTAAGGCAGGCTGTTTTAATGTGATATTTATTTTGCTTTAGTATTGAAATGTTCGGTTAGAATTGACATTATTATACATTGTTATTTTTACACTATTGTGTATTCCTTCATGTACAGTTCTAAACCTGGCCTGTCCCAAACTCCCTAAAACCCTTGAAGTTTATATGCTTGCACTTAACCTACTCATACGCCTTCCCAACACATTGGTGCCCTCTGGCTCAGATGTAACCCATCACAAAGGAACAGGTTCCAAAAATAGTCACAATGACCTATCGACCTTCTAACCTACACCCAGTTTTGAACCACATGTTTAGCCTTCTGCTTAGTCTTACCTGGACTGGCACTTGGAACACTTAACTCTTTAAATTTGGATTGTGAAACTGACAGACTACCCTTATGTATGTCATTGTTTCAACATGGACAGTCACATACTGGATCCACTCCCACTCTAGCCAAGAGCCAATCAAGCCTTCTAGGGAGGTCTCCCAACTGTGCACCTGGAATGCAACACATCGTGCAAGACTCTCTGTCTCTAGAGCAAACTTGTGCTTCAGTCCCCAACTATCACTACCTCTCTCTTTCTGGAAACTGGTTTTGAAGTAGCCTGTTGGGACTCCTCATGCCCGCATACCATCTCAGAATTTTCAGAGCCATTGTTCAGCTACTCTTTTTCCTTACTTTGATGCTCTCCACTTGCGTCATTTGCATTCCTTTGTACTAATGAACCCTTATGTTGTCGCCTTCTTAACTGCTTTATTTTCTTGACTGCTAAGAGCTATTCTATCTAGTAAAATTTAACACACTTTTTCCTTTTACTAGGAAAAACTTGCTTACTGAAATTTCTCGGCTAGATCAGGGGTCCTCAATCACGGTCCTGGAGAGCCGCAGTGGCTGCAGGTTTTTGCTCCAACCCAGTTGCTTAATAAAAAGCACTTATTGCTAAAATAACACTTCTGCTTCACTTTAGTGATTTTGAGCCCTTATTGCTTAATTTTGTCTTAAACAGCTATTTTAATTGCTCCTTATTATCAATAACATGCAAATGACAAGAGAGAGCAGCATTTCTCCATTTAGCTTATTTACATTTACACCTGTGCGTATTTATCTGCACTATTGGGTTTAATTAAATACTTGGAAGAAAAATGAAGAGAAAAAAGTGAAGGACTGAGAATTACTCGTCCATTTTAGCCTTCAAATCATTTGCATGATAGAAAGGGAAAGAAAATCTAGGATATGAGAATGACCTGACATAGCAGAGTTAATTTAATTTCATAGCTTGTTAGTGCTTTATTGGCAAGAATTGCTTTCTAATTAAGCAACCAGGTAAGAACAAAAACCTGCAGCCACTGCGGCTCTCCAGGACTGGGATTGAGGACCCCTGGGCTAGATGATGTCTCACTGTCTTGTCCCCTCCTACATTCAGTGCCTTAACGTTAGCCACAGGGGTACATACTACTTAGCCCTTCTCTTTACCACTTTAAAATCAGTAGCTAACCTTTTTTCCCTACTAAGAAATATTTATTTCTATTACTTTTAACTATTCATTGCTACGATGCCGGTTATTTACTTACAGAGATGTTGGCACAAGTAATTTTTCCAAATGCCCCTCCAAATACTCAACAGCTTTTGTTCCTGTGCGGACGAAAAAAGGTGAAAAACCCTTCTAAAGGGGGAAAAAAAAACTTTTTTAGCTCCTTAGCAGCAACCAAAGCACAATGTTTTTAGGAGCAAAATGTATTTCTTACACCACAGAACACAAAAAATCACAGCCACTTCTCTTTCATTTGCAAGGATGTCAGCATGTCAGTACATCTCAGTCTCCAGTCTCTGAGTCAGAAATGTATAGGGTAAAGAGAAAAGGAGACCGGACTGTTCCTTGTGGTGCTCCAGTGGTGCTCACATCCATATAAGAAACACAAGCCTTGAGTCTCACAAACTGTGGACTGCCTGACAGATAGTCCATTATCTAGGACAGCATAGGCTCATCCATATGCATATCTCTGTGCTTACCGCTTAACAGGGATGACTGAATGGTACTGAAAGCACTGGAGACATCAAAAAATCATAATCCTCACCGTGCTGCCAGCGTTATACAGGTGAGAAAGTCTGGTAGAGCAGATTGACAAAAAATAAAAAAAATTAAAATCCAAAAACACAAATTGTTAAGCAAAATCAAACATGGAAATCCTGAAATCTGACTCCAAAGAAACAAGACCTGAAAACTCCAAACAGCAAATGAAACAAGACAAGAAAGGGTAATGTGGACAGCACACTCCACTTTATCTAAGAACTGGGACAATTGCTGGTTCTGTTATTAGGCCTAATTGGCAGCACACATAAATCACTAGAGGCCTCACCCCTAAGGCTCAATTATTAACAGGAAAGTGCAGAACACTTAACAATTAAAAGATGCTACAGGAAAAGAAAATTCAATTCAAGTCAATTTTATATAATATCTGATTAGACCCTATAAGAAACAGGAACACCTGCCATAGTGGGGCTGTAAAGAGGCTCTGCTTCTATGCACCACTTCAAGAAGTGCGTGGTTATAATAGTATGTCAAAGAAAATCCTCATAGTTGAGTAACAGGTTACTTATTGATTGTGGAAGAGAGGTGAAAAAGAGAGTGCAGGCAGGGTGGAGTGGGTGGAGAAGAGTGTCAGGAGTGATTTGTGACAGACGGATATCAGCAAGAGTGAAAGGGAAGGTCTACAGGATCGTAGTGAGACCAGCTATGTTATATGGGTTGGAAACGGTGGCACTGACCAGAAAGCAGGAGACAGAGCTGGAGGTGGCAGAGTTAAAGATGCTAAGATTTGCATTGGATGTGACAAGGATAGATTAGATTAGAAATTAATACATTAGAGAGTCAGCTCAAGTTGGACGGTTGGGAGACAAAGTCATAGAGGCAAGATTGCGTTGGTTTGGACATGTGCAGAGGAGAGATATTGGGTATATTGGGAGAAGGACGTTAAGGATAGAGCTGCCAGGCAAGAGAAAAAGAGGAAGGTCTATGAGAAGGTTTATGGATGTGGTGAGAGAGGACATGCAGGTGATGGGTGTAACAGAACAAGACGTAGAGGACAGAAAGATATGGAAGAAGATTATCCGCTGTGGTGACCCCTAATGGGAGCAGCCGAAAGGAGAAGAAGAAGATTCTGATCAGAAGCTGAAAGTGTTAAACATTGACATTACAAATGGCTTGCTTGACTTCTGTGTTGCAGTTGTTTAAACATTTTCTGTGTACATTCCTGTTGTGATCAACACAGCTGAAAATAGACATCATGTTTCTGCAGACCCCACAGATATCTTTAAAGCTAGGCAGACAATAGCAAAGCCACCCAGGCTGGTGAAAGCCATGGCGGCACTTCTGGGGAGCAGCTGCACAGACTCAGCATCAAGTCTACCTCTTAAAGAGTCATTTTAATTAAGAGACAGCTTTACAGATGTGCAGAACTACAGCAAAGAGCAGTGCTTACATCTTCGATCAATGCTCCTAATCCAGTAATGACGAAAAGTCAGGAGCTCCAAAATGAAAGGGAGGAGCAAAATGAAAAACAAAGAAAATCAATCATTTCAAATCAAATAAAATGGCACAGAGGCAGCTGCCATTCAACTGAGACGAGACGTTCATGTTTCACTCAGCATTTAAACAGACATTCCAATAAATGGAGATTAGATTATTTATATAACATGATGGAGAACAGCCTCCAGAGAATAGGCATTTTGTTGAATTTTTCCCTAAAGAATAAAACATTGCCGGCACAAATTTCCTATTTTGACTACATAAAAAGAAAAGTGGAGAAATTACTCCACACCCCTGAACTCATGCCATTAAATAATTAAATTCAAATAATGTTTATGAGTAGGGCTAAAATTGACATTATGTTTGCATATTGTGACTTTGCTTAGGAGGGTACACATGCTTAGCTCTGTTGCTCACCACTCCAGGATATAGGACTTCAGTTCCAGCCTTGTCACCTGTGTGAGGAGTCTTTTCCTTTTCTTATGATTTTACATTGACTCCAGGTTTTTTTTACCCTTCGATTACGGGCACCTGTCCATCACAGAGTACATTCATTGACACCAGGCAAATTTATATTCCCCAGTGAACCTAACAGGCAGCAGGAGGAGATGTAGAAAATAAAATGGAGAAACCAGAGATAAAGAAGGAATGAGAGCAATTCTAGCTGGTGCATGAATATAATATTCTGTGAGGCTAATAGAGGGGTGGTGGGTAATTGGAGTTTTGCCCCCCACTCCCAACTGAAGATGCCATTCGGGAAAAAATTAAATAAGGAGGAAACTCGTCACAATAATTTAACATATTGTTAAAAGGTCTAGTACAAACATAACTTAGTTGTCATAATCATATTTGTCTAGTTTTCCATGATATGTTCAAGGGAATTTCTTATCTAAAATAATATTTCTTTATGCAGTATGTGAAGTTGTCAACCCAGCCACAGGGGATGCACAAACCAGTATGTTTCTTCATGCCAGTCCCAAGCCTGGATAAATGGGGAGGGTTACGTCAGGAAGGGCATCCGGTGTAAAATTTTGCCTAATCCATATGCGGACAACAATACAAATTTCCATACAGGATCGGTCGAGCCCCGGGTTAACAACGACCACCACCAGTACTGTTAGCCAACAGGGTGCTGGCGGAAATTGGGTTACTGTTGGCCGAAGAAGAAGAAGGAGAAGAAGAGAGGGGAGACGTGTCCGGAGGCAGGAGGAGAGGAGGAAAGTAAAGAGAGTGGAACTGAGGGTAGGAACTTTGAATGTTGGCAGTATGAATGGTAAGGGAGAGAGTTAGCAGATATGATGGAGAGAAGAAAGGCTGATATATTGTGCATGCAAGAGACTAAATGAAAGGGGAGTAAGGCCAGGTGGATCGGAGGTGGATTCAAATTGTTCTATCATGGTGTGGATGGGAGGAGAAATGGGGTAGGAGTTATTCTGAAGGAACAGTATGTCAAGAGTGTTTTGGAGGTGAAAAGAGTGTCAGACAGAGTAATGATTATGAAGCTGGAAATTGGAGGTGTGATGATGAATGTTGTTAGTGCATATGCCCCGCAAGTTGGGTGTGCAATGGATGAGAAAGAAGATTTTTGGAGTGAGTTGGATGAAGTGATGAACAGTGTACCCAAGGGACAGAAAGTGGTGATTGGAGCGGATTTCAATGGGCATGTTGGTGAAGGGAACAGAGGAGATGAGGAGGTGATGGGTAGGTATGGTGTCAAGGAGAGGAATGAAGAAGGT
The DNA here is from genome assembly GCF_016835505.1 of Polypterus senegalus. Taxonomy (NCBI): domain Eukaryota; kingdom Metazoa; phylum Chordata; class Cladistia; order Polypteriformes; family Polypteridae; genus Polypterus; species Polypterus senegalus. The sequence goes on from NC_053161.1 coordinate 84,956,421, forward strand.
CAGAGGATAGTGGATTTTGCCAAAAGGATGGACATGGCTGTGGTGAATACATATTTTAAGAAGAGGGAGGAACATAGGGTTACGTACAAGAGTGGAGGAAGATGCACACAGGTAGATTACATCCTATGCAGAAGAGTCAATCTGAAGGAGATTGAAGACTGCAAAGTGGTGGCAGGGAAAGTGTAGTTAAGCAGCATAGGATGGTGGTCTGTAGGATGACATTGGAGATCAAGAAGAGGAAGAGAGTGAGGGCAGAGCCAAGGATCAAATGGTGGAAGTTGAAAAGGAAGACTACAAGGTTGAGTTTAGAGGTGAGACAGGCACTGGGTGGCAGTGAAGAGTTACCAGACAGCTGGGAAACTACAGCAGATGTAGTAAGGGTGACAGCAAGAAGGGTGCTTGGCATGACATCTGGAAAGAGGAAGGAGGAAAAGGAAACCTGGTGGTGGAATGAGGAAATACAGGAGAGTATACAGAGGAAGAGGATGGCAAAGAAGAAGTGGGATAGTCAGAGAGATGCAGAAAGTAGACAACAGTACAAGGAGATAAGGCAAGGTGAAGAGAGAGGTGGAGAAGGCTAAAGAAAAGGGTATGATGAGTTGTATGAGAGGTTGGACAGTAAGGAGGGAGAAAAGGACCTGTACTGATTGGCTAGACAGAGGAACCGAGCTGGGAAAGATGTACAGCAGGTTAGGGTGATAAATAAAGATGGAAACGTACTCACAAGCGAGGAGAGTGTGTTGAGCAGATGGAAAGAGTACTTTGAGAGGCTGATGAATGAAGAGAAGAGAGAGAGAAGAGGTTGGATGATGTGGAAATAGTGAATCAGGAAGTGAAACTGATTAGCAAGGAGGAAGTAAGGACAGCTATGAAGAGGATGAAAATGGAAAGGCCGTTGGTCCAGATGACATACCTGTGGAAGCATGGAGGTGTTTAGGAGAGATGGCAGTGGAGTTTTAACCAGATTGTTTAATGGAATCTTGGAAAGTGAGAGGATGCCTGAGGAGTGGAGAAGAAGTGTACTGGTGCGATATTTAAGAATAAGGGGATGTGCAGGACTGCAGTAACTACAGGGGAATAAAATTGATGAGCCACAGCATGAAGTTATGGGAAAGAGTAGTGGAAGCTAGGTTAAGAAGTGAGGTGATGATTAGTGAGCAGCAGTATGGTTTCATGCCAAGAAAGAGCACCACAGATGCAATGTTTGCTCTGAGGATGTTGATGGAGAAGTTTAGAGAAGGCCAGAAGGAGTTGCATTGTGTCTTTGTGGACCTGGAGAAAGCATATGACAGGGTGCCTCGAGAGGAGCTGTGGTATTGTATGAGGAAGTCGGGAGTGGCAGAGAAGTACATAAGAGTTGTATAGGATATGTATGAGGGAAGTGTGACAGTGGTGAGGTCTACAGTAGGAGTGATGGATGCATTCAACGTGGAGGTGGAATTAAATCAGGGATCAGCTCTGAGCCCTTTTTTATTTGCAATGGTGATGGACAGGTTGACAGATGAGATTAGATAGGAGTCCCTCGGACTATGATGTTTGCTGATGACATTGTGATCTGTAGCGATAGTAGGGAGCAGGTTGAGGAGACCCTGGAGAGGTGGAGATATGCTTTAGAGAGGAGAGGAATGAAGGTCAGTAGGAACAAGACAGAATACATGTGTGTAAATGAGAGGGAGGTCAGTGGAATGGTGAGGATGCAGGGAGTAGAGTTGGCTAAGGTGGATGAGTTTAAATACTTGGATCAACAGTACAGAGTAATGGGGATTGTGGAAGAGAGGTGAAAAAGAGAGTGCAGGCAGGGTGGAATGGGTGGAGAAGAGTGTCAGAAATGATTTGTGACATATGGGTATCAGCAATAGTGAAAGGGAAGGTCTACAGGATGGTAGTGAGACCAGCAATGTTATATGGGTTGGAGATGGTGGCGCGGACTAGAAAGCAGGAGACAGAGCTGGAGGTAGCAGAGTTAAAGATGCTAAGATTTGCACTGGGTATGACGAGGATGGATAGGATTAGAAATGAGTACATTAGAGGGTCAGCTCAAGTTTGATGGTTGAGAGACAAAGTCAGAGAGGCGAGATTGTGTTGGTTTGGACATGTGCAGAGGAGAGATGCTGGGTATATTAGGAGAAGTATGCTAAGGATAGAGGTGCCAGGCAAGAGGAAAAGAGGAAGGCCTAAGCAAAGGTTTATGGATGTAGTGAGAGAGGAAATGCAGGTGATGGGTGTAACAGAACAAGATGCAGAGGACAGAAAGATATGGAAGAAGATGATCCGCTGTGGCAACCCCTAACGGGAGCAACCGAAAAAAGAAGTATGTGAAGTTTTCGAGTTCCTTGTGCCAGCTTTTGGTCCATGCCATACCTTTGCTTATGCATGCACACGTGCAGTCTGATCCTTTTAGTTGTACTTAGCGGCTTGAAGGCTAGAATCCCCTTGAAGCCATCCAATGGTTTGTGATACAATTTAAAGTGTGAATGAACTTGCACACATTGCTGTTCTGGAGTAGTCCCCATCATTATCGTGAATCACAGCGATTATTTATATACTATTCAATTTACCTGTTGGTTCACTGAACATAAATTAGAAATTTACGAAAGTTCATTCATATTTCTGTTTTCAGTGTTGAGTATTTAATGTCAATGTTAAGATACAGTATGTTTTGTTACTGTTCTTTGAAGGCTGCAACGTAACACAAAAAGTTGTCAGATCTTCATGTGGTGCGATTTATTTATAGCATTGTTTGGCTGACTTTATGTCACCACTGGTTATGATAGACTAATACTAGTACATTGCGGAAAAGCAGTGTATATGTCTTTCTCGCTCACTAACACGAAGTTTACTGGATGCTGTCTTCTTCCTCAACCACCCTCAGACACTGTCGATGCCACTCTAATCTTCCATAACTACTTCAATGCAGCTCTAAATGTCTATTATCTGCTGGGTCCACTGCCTATACATTCATGCTGTCAGCTTTATCGCATGCTGCTCACTCAGGGTCAGAAGCTACACCCTCTGAACTCTGGGTGTTGAAAGAAGGTCTTGTGAGTGCTGCTCTTTAAGTGCTTGATCATCTCTCTCTCACACACCCAAATCCTTTATATAGCTGACAACATCTTCCTCCTAGGTTTTTTCATGACAAAAACATTACTGGTACTAACCATTGTAATATACAGTAGAGTCTCGCGTATCCGACATAAACGGGCCGGCAGAACGTTGGATAAGTGAAAATGTCGGATAATGGGAGGTGTTAAGAAAAAGCCTATTAAAACGTCAAACTATGTTATTATTTTACACATTACGAACCTTGGTTCACGAACATCTCTGGACACGTACAAATCGGGTTATGACCAAAAAGTTCGAAAAAACTTTTGCATCTGTTCACGACCACACACTAGGTATATGAACGAGCCAGTTTCCCTTTCGGTTTCTGCGCGCCGATGATTTCCAGACGTGTTCAGTCTCTCCCTGTGCAGCCCCTCTCTCCCTGAGAGAGCGCGAGAGAGAGACACAGACAGACACACGCGCGCGCGATAAAGAGACAGAGACACAGACACAGACACAGACACACACACACGCACAGACACACACACGTGTGTGTGAGAGAGAAAGACGCGCACACACACATACCCGCGAGAGAGACACAGGTGCACACACACGCGAGAGAGAGACACGCGCGCACACACACATCTACACGCATACAAACGCACACAAACGCACACACACACACGCCAGAAAAGTTTAACTGAAAAAATTAACTTTGCAACTAAAAATAGACTACGCTCACGCTCGCAACTTGCAGTTCTTGATGCCGATTGATGCGTTTTTTTTTGTTTTGTTTTTTTTTCGGCGGGACGTCGGATAATACAGAATGTTGGATGAGTGAAGGTTGGATAAGCGAGACTCTACTGTAATATAAATCCAATTATTACACTTATAGTGGCAGGGCCTGGCAGGAAGCACAAAGGTGAAAACTAACTTTGAATAGGGTGCCAGTTTGTTGCAAGAAAGTATATTTTGCTCATCATTTCCATTCATTTTGTCTAGTGAGGATCATGAAAGCAGCACACTGAGGTAGGACTGCCTGGCCTCAGTATCTACTGCAACTTTCCTCAGATGGTCCCAGGACAGTCGAGAAACACAAGGCCTCCAACATGTCCCGGATAGCCCCTCAGTATTCTTCCACTGGGCTGAGCTTTTTATACCTTCTCTGCAAGATGGCCTGTGTACATCTTAACTACATTCTCAAATCATCTCACTTGGCTCCATCCAATCTAGAGAAACATATTTTCTACTCCAGGATCCTCCCATATTGCTAAGTGGCTTGCACAGGATTCTAATTTTTATAGTTTTATACTTTCAGTCTAATTCTTTCAGCTACTACCAAGTGCATGATGGGGGTTTAGGCTGAGCAGTACATCAACAGCTTTTGTCGATGCTTCACCACCATAGGCCTGTGGCAATTCCAAGGAGCAAAATGAAATCCATTTTACCAAGATGGAAAAAGACAAGTTTCAACATTGGCACTACCAATATCAAGCAGTCCTTCCAAATTAGGCAACTGGACAAGTAATGCAATTGTCAGTGTAAGTGACAAAGCAGCCCGCTAAAACACTGACAGGGTTGTAAAGCCCTTTGTCTGAAATAGGAGACAACAATCACTTCAGCAATTCACTTACTCTGCCTCTATGAAACAAGAAGGAAAAATAACAACATCAACTTGAACCTGGAGTCTTGTGACAAAATCTGAAACCATTTGGAAGAAGAACTTTGACCATCTGAGGATAATAAAGTTCAGAGAACCTTTGAGAGCATAGTGTTTGACTTTGCCCATCACCCAGTTAATACCATCCCTACAGTCAAGTTGGTGATGGCAACATCATGTTCTAGGGTTGCTTTTCAACATGAGGAAAGCACCGAGGGTAACATGGACAGAGCCAAATGCAGAATAATCCTTGATGAGAATCTGTTTCAGCCAGAAAGACATCCACATTTAGGGCTAAGACTAATTTTCCACCAGGACAATGACCTAAAAGAGAAAACAAAAAACTACTATGGAAGAGCCTGAAGAAATGAAAGCTACTATTCCTGAATGACCCCGTTATTGAAAGTCAGTATTATAACATGAAAATTGTTGTTCACTGACACTCTCCATCTGGTTTGGTAGATTTGAAACAAGCTTGTATTGCAGAATGGACAAACATTCCAAAATTGAAATATGCAAAGTTGTACCCAACAAGGCCTACAGCTGAAACTGCTGAAAAAAAAATCTCAGAGGTTGGGTGGTTAAACTATGTCTCTTGCTCTTTAATAATAACTAGTGGGCTTCACTCGCCAAACCCCATTTTTCCCCTCACCCCGGCCTTGCTACATACCAGCCACTTCTTGTTTCTACCACTTACGTTGTGAAGAAGGGGGCTGACCACAGCCCAAGGAGATGCAGTCGCTCCTCCAAAACCCCCTCTTAAATGGTGATAAGATGGGAAACAAGTACAGTTTTTTACCTCCTCTTTGCTCGATTAGCTGTTGGCTTGCTGCTGCTGCTGCTGTGCCACGTGATCTGCATCTCGCACAGCATTTCAAACATTTAAAAGCCTATACAGCAGCTGTCCTATTGTGTCACTGCCTTGTCTCTCTTCTCCCCCAGACATCCTCTTTTCCTGTTGAGGGTCCCGCACCCGAGGTACGCCCCCATGAAGAGGAAGATTTTCTATTCTTTTAATTGAGAGATGGAACTGTCCCCTCCGACTACACACAGAGCTCGACTCACTCCTGAAAGAGACTAATGTTTATTTGAAGTGTTTGAATAACATTTCTGTCTCTAAAATCTCCTGTTTATCTGTGCAACTCTGTGACCCAAGAGTGGCAGCGTATGTGGATTTCACTTTCACCAAACAACAAATCCTTTCATTCTCGTGGATATGCCTGTTCATTGGGAAGAAACACTACTTTTCCCTGATGGCAACACAAATTAGACGATCTTATAATATATTTGTTCTCTTTTCGCCGTTCTGTTATTTCACAGAGTAATAATTTCCATTTGTTTTTCGCGATCTTTACTATCATTTTTTGGAGACTTTTGAATTTTCATACTTCCATTATATCTAACCTGATCTGCATGTGCTTCTCTATGTTTTTGAATTCCTTACGACATTTTACTTTGTTATCTAATCTTTGTCTCGCTGGATGTCAAAGTGTCTCTCTGAAAAAGCCTTGTCTCGTCCCAAGATTTTTTATATAATAGAGAGATTAAAAAAAAAAAAGATTGATAAATGTGCCAAATGTATTGTGTTAATGAAGGAAGAAATGATTATATTAATACATTTAAATTTGGAAAAGAGAGAAAAACTTTATCAAGGAAGGGGTCTTTCTGATCTCAGTCCAAGAGCTTAAATGTTAATGGGGCCATGTGTTAGTCATAGACTGTCCATAACCAACCTGTTTAAACAAAAGGTTGTCCATAAGTATACCTACTGGCAAAAGTCAATGATTGACTTTGTAGTCAAGTACACTGATCGGAAGCAATACGTGAAGGACACTTGGGGAAGGAAATGTGCGGAGATGTCAACTAAGCATTACTATGTGGTAAGCTCGTTCAGATGGTGTTTCCTGAAGAGGCATTAGCTCTCTTGGAAATGTGTTCTTTTGAAATTGTGGCATATTAAATAATTAAACAATATCATAATATACCAGAAAAAGCGATATCCCTCCCATAGTGATTATGGCGGTACAAGAATCACATGAGACAAAATATCTTTTAGCTTACATTTACTGACGTTTAACGCGGTTACAGACAGGAGGACATATGGACAGACTTTATCCAGGTGGGAAATCTGGATCAACACAGTCAGCCATTTTTTCGGCCCCACGCTGGGAGGTTTTTCGAACTCTTTATCGACACAGCCTCGAAGGGCCTGGCTACTGTCCAGGCATTTTATACTGTTCTTCTTCAACTTGCTGGTCTTCTCTGTCTCCAAACAAGGGCTGAATTCCTCTTCCACAAAATACAGAAATATCATAGTACTTACATGCCTATTCTCATTCTCCCAATAGGGAAAGAAGATTTGTGCTGACAGAGGATAGAAATACCCTAATCTGTGTTTCAGCTGACTAATACAAGCCTCCAGTTGTCTTTGGCTATCTACTCCAATGCTTGGCTAGGAATTCTAACTGCTGAGCCCCTGTGTGCCAAATTTAACATGCACATGTGAATAAAACTCATAACAGTATTGTCCAGGTATAGTGACATAAAGAAACATGCAGTATAACAGATGGATGTAATGACTACACTAGGTGGTCACAGGAATAAAGAGTGGAATTGGGAGAAAGGCTTGCAACCAAAATAAATCAAGGGTCCTAACTGGAAAACTGAAGATCGAAAGAACAAGTTCAGAACATGAAATCAAAGTCGCTTATCAAAGAAGAGTAGAGGGATATTCGAAAGCCAGTAAGGATCAAGAAACATTGAGTGATTTGTAAACAGGGGTCTCGTGTATAAATGGTGCATATACACAAAAATTTTGCATGCACCCGTTGCCATGATCACATCAAGATGTATCAAAATTAAACATGGGGTAATGCCAAACACATTTTCACAGCAGCTTCAGACCATGCATACGCACGTTTCTGCTTGGTTTTGTAAATGGATAGCACCCAGCGTCAAAGCAGTGGTCCTGTTTCTGTGTGGTTTCCCTTTCTTTTTTTTTATATTTGCATTCATGATGCAGGCTTTATCAAATAAACCAAAATTAATTGCGTATTGTTTACAAATTTAAAGCGTTTGATTGTAGTCAATCTGTAACAATATAATGGAAAACTATTCCAACTACCATGGCTGCTTTAGCATTAACAGAAAACATCTCAAATGGAAGAATTACAAGAGAGGGCATATTTTTTATGGATGTGGTGAGAGGGGACATGCAGGTGCTGGGTGTCACAGAGCAGGATGTAGAGGACAGGAAGATATGGAACAAGATGATCCGCTGTTGTAACCCCTAACAGGAGCAGCCAAAAGAAGAAGGTGAAGAAGAACAGAGGACATATTTAGAGAGCATTCTGATTTCTTCTCCCATGATGATGACTGGCTTTTAAGTCAATTTTGATTTTCAAGAGCTATCCTCTTGGAGCTGTGTACTGAACTGGGGCTGGAGTAATTGTGCTCTACCTCCTCCTTTGCGAATTCTGTCCACCCTCGGGTTTTTAGCCACAGGAGCTTTTCAATGTGAACTTATTGACCAATCGTCAACGAGTTGAGCCATGGCAGTTATATGGGATGGTATTATCCACATTTATAAGATTTCATACACTGTGGTTAAACAGGCACATCAAACATTAAACCTCAATTTGCAGCACCAAATGTAATCAGAGCAATTGACTGCATGTACAATGCCATAAAGCTGCCTTCAGAGAATGAATTTACTTATGTAATGAGAAAGCATTCCCACTCTATTAACGTTAAAACTATCTGTGGCCCAAAAAAGGTCTCATTACTGTTGTGGCGAGATATATAAATGTCTCAGCAATGACTGCAGCGGCTCACTGCTCAAACATTGTGAGCCACAGAATTCCACTAACTCCTCCAGTGGTGTTAACACTCAGATGGTGGGCTGCAACTTGCCTTTTCATGTTGACTTTGAAATCGTATGACTTCTTTTCTATTTAGGCCAATGTGGGACTTTCTGAACTTGAACTTTTGAGTGCCAGTGGCAAAGGAAACAATCAGGTTGAAGGGAACAGGTTTTCTGTGCTTATGTTAGCAGGAGGGTGGTCAGATATGATGAGGGGCACCAACACACTTAAAAGGTTACACACTAAAAAAGTTGCAAAAGCCCACATCTGTAAGAAGTTTGTTGATTTCTGAAGTCTTCCAGTAGGACTAGAATATCACCAAATCCAACGTCTCTAGAAGGGAGGGATACCCCGAGTAGTTGCTTTATGCATAAATGCAAACAACAGTCAAAGCTCTCCTTTCAAAGTTGCATTGAGGTGGCCTTCTCATCTACCAGACGAAACTCTAACTGTATGCAACCCAGCCAGAGGCTTGTCAATATCCCTACACCTGCCTGTGACCTCTTTCATGGGGGAAACTCCAGAGTCAAAGAGAGAGCGCTCTTGATCAAGAACCCCAGTTCCAGAGTCAATTTTATGCAGAGAGATTAGACTTACATTTAGCTTAGATTTATAACCTCTGTCATACTTTCAGTTTCTTAGCAACTAAAAATGCTGTTTCAGGTCCCAAGAGGCAATTTCCACTGCCAAAGTGTAGTATTTGGATCCATCCAACTTCTAACCTGTAACACATCAGGCACTGCAGCTGACCCTCCTCTTTGACTTGTGGATGAGAAGGCAATATTTAGGTTCCACATTTTTCAGGCTGAACCTAACCTGGGCCACCTAGCCTGCAGCTACCTGCCAGCGAGCAAGCACCATTCCTAAACATGGTCCTATGATTTGATTCAGGTTTTTTGGTTCTGCATGAGGTTCTCTTCAACTTAATTTGAGCAGCCAAAAGGGTAAGTTATGGATTGTTCCTTGTTTCTCCTAGGTCAGTGTAGAAACAAATTATATATCAGTGAGATATAGTGGCTTGTACATCTATCTCCCAACAGCATAAAGATTGGTGTGAAAATAGGATTATAGAGCATGTTTAAATTTGTGAGTATGCTTTATATTAAAATATCCAGGAAGAGAAAAGGTCAGCATACCATTCTGAATTACTGTATCTGTTCCTGTTCATTTTTCATGGTGTGTGTTTATTTAGAATTTCAGCATGTTTTAATGTCCTAAATGAAATCTCAATTATTACAAAATTTTATTGCTAAACTAACCATGAAAACTGCAATGCCATAATCCCTCTTTTATTTTGATGGCACCTTTAAACCTTAGCTATGCAACCTGGCAATTAACATTACCAACCTAAATAACTTGTACATATGAACAGAAGTCTACGGAAGGGCTGGCTATGAGACAATGGGTTAAAAGAGCAGACGTTAGCAAAATGACTTTGACAAGGAGGTCCTTTTCAACTAAATATGAAGACTGTGAGCAACACACTTACGGATAGACAGAAAATTCCTGTGAGTGAACAGCATCAACAGGAAGTCAGAAGTCAGGAATACATTTTTCTTGGTAATAAAATGCACTGCCTCATCACCATCATCTGTGTAGCATTTTTTTTTCTCTGGAGTGGCAAAGGCATGTCAAAAGATAATTTTTCAACACGAGTTAAAGATTAATTGCACAAAATAAGCTGCACTAAATAATGTGACAAAATCAGTAATCAGGGCAACCATAAATTATGGTTTCTTTCTGTTTCTGTTTGATTGAAAAGGCTAAAACTATTTAATTCACTGATAAAGTGGCTAATTTTGTGTCTCATCTGATAAAGAATGCTTTTTTTCCTCCCACTCTCTCTTCCATCTCTCTGAAATGAGAACAATAGCAAAGAAAAGGAAGGATTAAAAGACCACACTGAAGAAAGGGTATGGAGATTTGTAAAGCTTTAATTTGGGACACAGATTGCTCATGCTTTTATTATTGACATTATCAACTAGATCATTTCCATCAAAACAGGACACGATACCTTCCACTTCCGATACCTTTCTGGATAGACAAACATAGGCTGAGCACAGACGATATTGCAATGAGAAGGACTTTTAGCTTGTTATAGGAGCTGTTGGTCAATTCTATTGATTTATACAAATTCAATTGCCTTCTTTAAAGTAATTATACAAATGGGTATTAAGAGCCCAAGGAGTGTTCATTAGTGTTCACTTACCAAATTCTTTTTGCAATCTAAGGACAGTTTTAAAAAAGTAAACACAATAAAAAATATCTTTAAATATATATTGTAGAGCCCTTGTTTCTTAAAGAGCTAAAAATCAAAATGTTACTTCACACTTGGGCAGTCGATGCATCTGGCAACTGGTGCCTCTGGTCTGCATTACTTGTCTGGTGAAAAAAGACCCTGATAAAATTTTCAGGGGCTACATAAAATAAACAGGGAAAAGCAAACTGATGTGAAGAATGTCAAGTGGGGCATTATAGGTCAACAGAAGCAAAGTTAGATTTTTAAACAGACCATTACTTACAACCAGTTGTATTACAATTTCCTAAAACAATGGATCTTGGTTACAGTGCTGTCTTGAACATGTTACATACAATTTTACCTATTAACAAAAATTTCAGCTGTTGATCAATTCTTGCTTTCCCAGTGATGTGCCTTTTGTTGATAGTCATTGCAAAACAGTTTTAGAGGAAACTATTCTTTTGAATTAAAAAAGATAATTAGTAAGAATAAAGGGAATTTTAGGTATACAGTGATCCCTCGCTATATCGCGCTTCGACTTTCGTGGCTTCACTCCATTGTAGATTTTAAATGTAAGCATATCTAAATATATATCACGGATTTTTCGCTGGTTCGCCGATTTCTGCGGACAATGGGTCTTTTAATTTATGGTACACGCTTCCTCAGTTTGTTTGCCCAGTTGATTTCATACAAGGTACGCTATTGACGGATGGCTGAGAAGCTACCCAATCAGAGCATGTATTACAAATTAACTAAAACTCCTCAATGATATGCAATATGTTTCCCACGTGGTGCTTCGCACACTTCAAAGCTCAAACAGCCCGTATTGATTTTTGATTGTTTGCTTTTCTCCATCTCTCTCACACTCTCTGACTTTCTCTGCTCCTGACGGAGGGGGCTGTTTGCACAGAGGCTGTTTGCTTAGAAGATACGGATGCTCCTGTAAAAAATGCTGAAAGACTAACTTCACATTGATCCCTTCATTGCGGCCGCTTTATCGCGGGTGCTTCATATACTTAAAAGCCCAACAGCCCTGTTGATTTTTGCTTGTTTACTTTTCTGTCTCTCTGACATTCTCTGCTCCTAACGGCACTCCTTTAAAGAGGAAGATATGTTTGCATTCTTTTAATTGTGAGAAAGAACGGTCATCTCTGTCTTGTCATGGAGCACAGTTTAAACTTTTGACTAAAAGTTGTTATTTCATGTCTAGAGAGCTCTAATAATGTTAAAAAACGTAGGTCGTAACCAGGTTTTCTATGCTATAACTGCGAAAACATTAGATTTATAAATAAAGAATACTATTTTGTGGAAATTCATTTATCTGTCTGGAGCGGATTTACCGCTATAAACAAGGGTTTACTGTATAACTGTGTGGAGAATATTTATAAACAGTGTGGGAGAGTTGCTAAGGGCTTAAAATATATAAAAATAAGCATACAAAAATAAGGTTTCTACTTCGCGGAATTTCACCTATCGCAGGGGGTTCTGGAACGCAACCCCCGTGATCAAAGAGGGATTACTATAATTATAATTTCACCCTGAAGTACATACTGTAAAAATGGTGGCTTCAACCATATCTGAATAAAATGTTTTGATCTGTAGTCTTATACTGCTATAAAGTTTAGAAGAACGTAGATCAAAAGCAGTACGCATGTAGCCTTGGTTTCTTTAACCTTATTACATACAGCATTGGCATTTACATACTGCACATTTATGTGGCCAATATAATGAATTGAAGTACAGGTGAGAAGAAATAATACTATGAACTATGTACATATCAATCAATCAATCAACATTTATTTATATTGCACATATTCATACAAAAAAATGTAGCTCAAAGTGCTTTACAAAATGAATAGAGAAATAGAAGACACAATAAAAGATAAACATAAGTCAACATTAATTAACATAGAATAAGAGTAAGGTCCGATGGCCAGGGTGGACAGAAAAAAAAAAAACTCCAAAGGCTGGAGAAAAAATAAAATCTGTAGGGGTTCCAGACCAAGAGACCGCCCAGTCCCCTCTGGGCAATCTACCTAACATTAGTCAAACAGTCCTCTTTGTATTTAGGGTTTTCATGGAAGGACCTGATGATGATGGTCACGTAGACTTCTGGCTTTCAGTCCATCAATGTTGGAGCATCATGATGCTTTGAGTAGGTGGTGGTGGCGCAGGCTGCTAGTTTCCTAGCAGGCCGCCACCACAAAGAAACCGGAAAAAGAAACAGAAGAGAGAGTAGGGGTCAGTATGGATTTTGGAGCCACTATGAATAATTATTATGAAGAATTGAACATACAGAGTATCAGTATTAAGTTAAAGTGAAGTTATGAGAAGGCCATGTTAAAGTAATGTGTTTTCAGCAGTGTTTTAAAGTGCTCTACTGTATTAGCCTGGCGAATTCCTATTGGCAGGCTATTCCAGATTTTAGGTGCATAACAGCAGAAGGCCGCCTCACCACTTCTTTTAAGTTTAGCTTTTGGAATTATAAGGAGACACTCATTTGAAGATCTAAGGTTACGATTTGGAATATAACGCGTCAGGCATTCCGATATATAAGATGGAGCGAGATTATTTAAGGCTTTATAAACCATAAGCGTATTTTAAAGTCAATCCTGAATGACGCAGGTAACCAGTGTAGTGACATCAAAACTGGAGAAATGTGTTCGGATTTTCTTTTCCTAGTTAGGATTCTAGCAGCTGCATTCTGCACTCGTTGCAAGTGATTAATGTCTTTTTTGGGTAGTCCTGAGAGGAGTGTTACAGTAATCTAGTCGACTGAAAACAAAAGCGTGAATTAATTTTTCTGCATCTTTCAATGATATAAGAGGTCTAACTTTTGCTATGTTTCTTAAGTGAAAAAATGCTGTCCTAGTGGTCTGATGAATATGCAATTTAAAATTCAGATTACAGTCAACGGTTACCCCTAAATTTTTACTTCCGTCTTAACTCTAGATCCTAGTGCATCAAGTTTATTTCTGATAACCTCACTGAATCCATTATTGCCAATCACTAAGATTTCAGTTTTCTCTTTATTTAACTTGAGAAAGTTACTACTCATCTATTCTGATATACAAGTCAGACATTGTGTTAGTGAATCGAGAGAGTCTGTGTCATCAGGAGCTATAGATAAGTACAGCTGTGTGTCATCAGCATAGCTGTGGTAACTCACGTTGTGCCCTGAGATAATCTGACCTAACGGAAGCATGTAGATTGAGAATAACAGCGGACCCAGGATAGAGCCTTGTGGAACATCATATCGGATATCATGTGTCTTTGAGATTTGATTACCACAACTCACAAAGAATTTTCTCCCTGCCAGGTAGGATTCAAACCAATTTAAGACACTGCCAGAGAGGCCCACCCATTGACTGAGGCGATTTCTAAGAATATTATGATCAATGGTGTCAAATGCAGCACTCAAATCTAAGAGAATGAGAACAGATAAATGGCCTCTGTCTGCATTTACCCGCAAGTCATTTACTACTTTAACGAGTGCAGTTTCTGTGCTGTGATTTGTTCTAAAACCCGACTGAAATGTATCAAGAATAGCATGTTTATTGAGGTGGTCATTTAACTGCATAATGACTGCCTTCTCTAGAATTTTACTTAAGAAGGGAAGGTTAGAAATGGGTCTAAAATTTTCAAAGGCAGAGGGGTCAAGATTATTTTTCTTGAGCATTATTATGTTTTGTCTGTGGGACACCCCATTGGTGAGCTGTTCAAATGTTTAAACTGACCAAGGCATGTCATTGCTCCTGGCTTGTATTGTACGTATAGCCTTAAGGAGGCAGGTACTGTACGCCATACTGGCACTTAGTTCATACATTTGTTTTCAGTCGACTAGATTACTGTAACGCACTACTCTCAGGACTACCCAAAAAAGACATAAATTGTTTGCAATTAGTGCAGAATGCAGCTGCTAGAATCCTAACTAAGAAAAGAAAATCTGAGCAAATTTCTCCAGTTTTGATGTCACTACACTGGTTGCCTGTGTCATTCAGGATTGACTTTAAAATACCGCTTATGGTTTATAAAGCCTTAAATAATCTCGCCCCATCTTATATATCGGAATGCCTGACACCTTATATTCCAAATCGTAACCTTAGATCCTCAAATGAGTGTCTCCTTAGAATTTCAAAAACAAAACTTAAAAGAAGTGGTGAGGCGGCCTTCTGCTGCTATGCACCTAAAATCTGGAATAGCCTGCCAATAGGAATTCGCCAGGCTAATACAGTAGAGCACTTTAAAACACTGCTGAAAACACATTACTTTAACATGACCTTCTCATAACTTCTGTGAACGCTGGCCCCGGCACAGACAGACGGACATTTTCGCACCCAACACACTCTTTATTTACACTATTTACAAAGTACTCCAAATCACATGCACTCACAAACCCCAGTGCCCTTGGCACTGAATCCCCCAAAGTCCAGGGCCCACAGTCTCTAGTGCCTTTCTTCCTGGCCGCCTCCTGTCCTCTCTCCAGCTCCGTCGTACTGCCTCCCGACTTCCACCGCTGACTGGAGGGAGGCGGCCCCTTTTATGGGGAGCCGGATGGGCTCCAGCTGCTTCCCGGCACTTAACGGTGGCCACACCCCGGTGTGGCGGAAGTGCTGGGCTCCCAGGACAATTAGGCACTGGGGCGCCGCCTGGCGGTGGACACGGGTCCCTATAGGGCTGGGCTTCAAAGCCCCCTACACGAGGCCCCCTGCAGAACCAGGACGGACGCCCCCACTCGGTCTGGAGGAGGCACACGCCTCCTCTGGTCCTCTAGCCCCGCCGGGCTCCAGCCCCGCCGAGGACCACACGGGATAAACCGGCATCGGGGCGCCGCCTGGCGGTGACCACGGGCCCCTACAGGGTATGGCTTCCATGCCCTCGACCCGTGGCTCCCAACAGAACCAGGACGGACGCCCCCTCGCGGTCTGGAGGAGGTACAAGCCACACTTCATTTTAATTTAATCCTGATACTCTGTAAGTTCAATTCATCATAATAACTATTCATGGTGGCTCTAAAATTCGTACTGACCCCTACTCTCTCTTCTGTTTCTTTGTGGTGGTGGTCTGCACCACCACCACCTACTCAAAGCATCATGATGCTCCAACAATGATGGATGGATTAAAAGGCAGAAGTCTACGTGACCATCATCATCAAGTCCTTCCGTGAGAACCCTAAATCCAAGGAGGACTGTTCATTTATGTTAGGTAGAATGCCCAGAGGGGACTGGGCAGTCTAATGGTCTGGAATCCCTACAGATTTTATTTTTTCTCCAGCCGTGTGGAGTTTTTTTTGTTTTTTCTGTCCACCCTGGCCATTGGACCTTACTCTTATTCTATGTTAATTAATGTTGCCTTATTTTATTTTCTTACTGTGTCTTTTATTTTTCTATTCTTCATTTTGTAAAGCACTTTGAGCTACTTTTTGTATGAAAATGTGCTATATAAATAAATGTTGTTGTTGTTGTAGTTCTTTGCAATACTGCATGTATATTACCACTATGTACCCCATCCCAACCCTGTTCTTTTAAATGTATTGTCAAGCTTGTGATGCAGAGTTGCATGAGAGACAGGAAGACAAGACCATATTTCCAAGTAAGGAATCGCTTCATTGCTGAGAAGGCAGGGTCAGTCTCAAGGCTTCAAAATAGGGTTTTTTCTTCAGCACACAAGCACAAAGATTAAAGTTCCCTTCTTCAGGTTAAAAGAACACAAAGCCTTCTTTGTTGAGCAGGTTCAGTGGCTCGGAAGTAGTGGCTGGAGCAGGTGAGGTCTGGAGGAAAGAGGACAGCAGAGTGAGCCAGAAGACAGGTCAGAGGTCAGCTGTAACTATTTTAAACATCATGTGACAAGCATGTAACATGGTAAGCCTGCAAATATGCAGAGGTCAAATTAAGAATGTACTTGTTTCCTATTGAAATACTATACAAGAGAGTTTTTCGAAGGGCAGTTGTGTTACTTTGCCATTGGTTTGCTGTTTAACAGAGTGCCAGCCTACAGCTGCCAACTGTGGGTGGGAGAAAACACAGCAGAGTGACTACTGCACTGTCTTTGTGCAGCTACCCTCACCATATCAATCTGTCCAATTAGGAAACGATTATGAATCAACTTCATCTGCTTTGATGCAGATGAAAGTGACAAAGGGTGCATTGGAGAGGTAAAGCAAGACAACCTTCAAAAAGTGAATGGTTTTGCAGGTGGTGGCCACAGACAATTCCTCCATGAGGATGGCACGAGGGCCTGAAATCCTCTAGTGGAATGTGTGTTCAAAGCCCATCACTATGCGCCAGAGAATACCATAATAAGCAGCTCCGTCATTGGCACCCCGTTCTCTTCACAGATGAGAGCA
Organism: Polypterus senegalus; assembly: GCF_016835505.1. Taxonomy (NCBI): domain Eukaryota; kingdom Metazoa; phylum Chordata; class Cladistia; order Polypteriformes; family Polypteridae; genus Polypterus; species Polypterus senegalus. The sequence continues at coordinate 84,973,571 of NC_053161.1, forward strand.
CATGTGACAAATGTGAAAGTGTCTGGAGACTCCATGGTCAACTATATGAAGCCTGCTACATCATCCAGCATTACTGTGAGTCAGTAATGGTCTGGGAAACCATATCCTTGGAGGGTTGCACAGACCTCCATGTGCAAGGCAGTGGTACCCTGACTGCTGTTAAGTACTGGGATGAAATCCTCAGAGCCACTGTCAGACAATATGCTAGTGCAGTGGGCTATGGGTTCCTCCTGGTGCAGGACAATGCTGGGCCTCATGTGGTGACAGTGTGTAGGCAGTTCCTGGATAATGAAGATACTGATGCCATTGACTAGTCAGCACGTTCCCCAGACCTGAATCCAATTGAAAACCTCTGGGTTGTTTTTTTGTAGGTGCATCTGATACAGTGCCACAGACTGTTCAGGTGTTCACTGATGTCCTGATCCAGGTCTGGGAGGAGATTTCCCCAGAAAACCATTCAATGGGTTGGTGATTTTAGTTTCCATTGACCGCTGTTGCATCATTTTATTCTTTGTTCTCAACAAATTACACAGTATTATTTAGTAAAGATACTTCATTCAGCAAGATCTGATGTATTGGTTTCCCCTTAATTTTTTTTGAGCAGTATATTTTATATTGCATTGTGAGGCGTAAGAAGAACTTTACATATTTTTCATGCAGTTTGTCAACCTATCTCTTTTTTCTTGTGGAGCGAGGGTGAGGGTTGGTAGATTTCCTTCTTCACTTGCCACAAGCCCCATTTTTCTACATAGTCACATCCTCATCTTGGTCAGTAGCATGCTTCTGCTTATGGCATTTATTTACATGAACTGCAAGTTCCTTTTCTTAACATGATCACTTGTGCTGAGGAGGAACAAGCATAAACTGCCCAAGAATACCCACTTGCTAAACACAGGTCAGCTAATTTTATTTTTTCAATAACAATACATTTCAATCAAAACAGCCAAAGTGTTTTGGAGATTTTGGGGTATTTAGTTTTTTTATTGGGGAAGGGGGGTATCCCAAAATATTGATATATCAAAATGTTCCTTCTTAGTGGATACCTACAAGGCCTAGATGTACCATCCTGTTAAATTTAGTCTTTTAAATGGGAAATATCTGTAGTGTTTTTATTGATGAGTGAGTTAGTGAGTCACTCAGTTATCTTTGCCTTAAACAGAAAAGGCACTTATTAAGTGGGTGGCATGGTGGCACAGCTGCCTCACAGTAAGGAGATCTGGGTTTGTTTTTCTGGGTCCTCCCTGCATGGAGTCTGCACGGGTTTCCAGTTTCCTGCCATGGTCCAAAGATATGCTGGTTTGGTGCATTGGCGATCCGAAATTGTCTCTAGAGTATGCTTGTGTTTGTGTGTGTGCCCTGTGGTGGGCTGGCACCCTGCTTGGGGTTTATTCCTGCCTTGTGCCCAGTCCAGTGTTGGCTGGGATTGGCTCCAGCAGACTCCCTAGACTCTGTGTTAGGATATAGCGGGTTGGACAATGACTGACTGACAGTTATTAAGCAGCTTGCTTAATGATTACTTGAATAAGCATTATATTCTTGAGAAGTTTTAGTCAGGTTAGAGTAGTAAATGATTTGTGTAAATGTGGACAGAAGCCATATATCTGTTCTTGTTCTCTTAGACTTGACACCACGGGCTATAGTATTCTTATAAACTGCCTTAGACAATGGGTGGGCCACTCTGGCAGCATCTTAAATTAGTTTCAGTCTTGCTTAACAAGTAGAAAATGCTTTGTTAGTTGTGGTGATTGTACTTTAGAGATACATGATATTGCATATGGTATGCCACAAAGACCTATCCTGGGCCTGTTCTTTTCAATCTACATGGTTCCATTAGGTCAGATTATCTCAAAGGACAAGGTGATCTACCTCAACTATGGAGGCGACACACGGCTCTCTTTATCTATAGTGCATGATGACCCTGATGCTCTTGGCTATCTGACGCAATGTCTTAGCAGTATTTCAAAATGGATTCAACTTTCTCAAACTAAATAAACAGCTTGCCTGAAGAAGGGGCCTGAGTTGCCTTGAAAGCTTGAATATTGTAATCTTTTTAGTTAGCGAATAAAAGGTGTCATTTTGCTTGGTTTTTCTCTACATTCATAATGGCTAACATGGTACAACACCCTAGGACTACAAATTAAATAAGGATAAACCAGAAATCTTAGTGGCTGCCAAATATGGATATAGCAAGGGCATTAGAAATAAACTTGATCCTTTGGGTTTAATAATCAAGGTGGAGGTAAAGAATTTAGGTGTAATTATCAACTGTGATCTAAAGTTTAAATCACATATTAACCAGATTACGAGGACAGCACTTTTCACTTAACAATGATAGCAAAAGTTAGACCTCTTATAACTTTACAAAGTGCTGAAAAATGTATTCACGGTTTTGTTTTTAGTCGACTAGATTACTGTAATACACTCTTAGCTTGACTACCTAAGAAACACATCAATCGATTGCAATTGATGCAGCAGCCAGAACCTTAACTGGAAAAAGAAAATATGAGCATATGTCACCAGTTTTAGTGTTGTTACACTTTAAAATACTACTAATGGTTTATAAAACCTTAAAAAGAGTACTGGAGTCAGGTGGAGAACTTTGGTTTTCCAATTTTCTTTTTCCAGTTAAGATTCTGGCTGCTGCACCAATTGATCTCGATTGATGTGTTTCTTCTCCATCCTATATTTTTCAATGCCTGTCCTTCTACACCCCAAGTCATAACCCTAGATCTTCTAATGGTGGTTCTCTTATAATTCCAAGAGCCAGGCTTAAAAGAAGTGGTGAGATGGCCTTTTGCTATTATGCACCTAAAATCTGGAATACCTTACCTATAGAAATTCACCTGGCTAAAAGTATGTAACATTTATATATTAAAAAAAAAAACTGCTAAAAACCCATGATTGTAATTTGGCTTTTACATAGCTACACTTAAGTTGTAAGTTGTATTCCTAGTTGACTGCTTTGGTATAGAATTATCACAATTTTCAGGGACCCACAATCTTTACTAATGTCTAACAGTAACTAATTTTTAAATAGATATCAATTACGGTTGTATTAACAGCCTCAAACAGAATCATTAAGACTTTTCAACTCGCATTTTAGCACTGTACATTCATTTTCTGTGGAACATAAAATTGCATTACAAATTTCACAAATGCCAATTTGATAAGTCAGTTTAAAATACACAAATTCATTGAGTCAATAACCAGTTCCTTGGTTTAGTGGATGTTAAGTTGCAGAAAATCCTGTTTGCACCAAGAACCAAAGTTCTCCACCTGACTCCTGTACTTTTTTTTTTTTAATCCCCTTAATCAATACACCCTCATTAGAATGTTTCCAACTCTATTACCCTCGATTCCTAAACATCTCTGGGTGAGCATTCAAGCCACCTGTGTATATTGTGGAACAGAAGTGAGGAAGAGGATAATGAACTTCAACTATTATTATAACTTCAACTGACATTTGATTGTGTGGTCAGACCCAACTCCATTGCCATTAAATGGGTTAATGACACCACCAACAATAATGAGATGGCTTTGAGTAAAAGTCTAGCTTACAACTCAAGTGGTGCAAGGACAATAATCCCACCATTTATGTTGGAAAAATCAATTTGCTGGCCATAGACTTCAGAAAGCAGAAGGGAGACCACACTGTCATCTACAAAGGAGTGGAAGATGTTTACAGTTTCAGCAGCTTTAAGTTTCTTGTTGTGATGATCACTGACAAACTGAAGTAGGCACAGCATATTTCATCTATTGTCAAAAAGGCTCACCAGTGACTCTACTTTATCAGATATCAGAGGGCAGCAAACACTTCTCCATTTCATCTCATTGTCTTCTACAGGTGGACATATAATTATGCACATAGAGGATCTGGTCATGCAACTTCCATTTATCAGACAACTATCTCAGCAACGGTATACTCTATGTCCAATACAGTCATGGGGTTTGTGTTGCTTGACTCTATTCCTGTAATCTATATTGGTTTGGAAGACCTAGACCTCATCCACTACAGCAGTTATCCAATCTGCTTTGTTTAATGCCCAATTAATGACAAATTGCTGTTAAATGATTTTATCACTCGACCCAACATTAAATCTTTCTATGCCTATGTAAAGCCTGGCACCACAGCAGTGACTGTTTTTATAAAAGAAGTTGCTCCACTGGACCATAAATCCTTCAAATTAATATGCACCATTTCCAGCTTTCCTGTTATCATCTAAATGTAATACTTCGTTTTTAACAGAATATTTACATTTGTTGTATTCCCTATCTCCTACCTAGGCCAGGGGTCCTCAATCCCAGTCCTGGAGAGCCGCAGTGGCTGCAGGTTTTTGTTCTGACCTGGTTGCTTAATTAGAAAGCAATTCTTGCCAATAAAGCACTAGAAGCTATGAAATTAAAATAACTCTGCTATGTCAGGTCATTCTCATATCCTAGATTTTCTTTCCCTTTCTATCATTCAAATGATTTGAAGGCTAAAATGGACGAGTAATTCTCAGTCCTTCACTTTTTTCTCTTCATTTTTCTTCCAAGTATTTAATTAAACCCAATAGTGCAGATAAATACACACAGGTGTAAATGTAAATAAGCTAAATGGAGAAATGCTGCTCTCTCTTGTCATTTGCATGTTATTGATAATAAGGAGCAATTAAAATAGCTGTTTAAGACAAAATTAAGCAATAAGGGCTCAAAATCACTAAAGTGAAGCAGAAGTGTTACTTTAGCAACAAGTGCTTTTTATTAAGCAACTGGGTTGGAGCAAAAACCTGCAGCCACTGCGGCTCTCCAGGACCGTGATTGAGGACCCCTGACCTAGGCGATTTGAGTATTCATGTTGATGTCCCTATTCTTTAGCTTCTGAGTTTTATAAAGCTCACTGAATATGTTCCACTAGCTCAACATGTGTATAGTCCTACACATAGGCTCTATCAAATTTTAGAACTTAAAATAGAGAGTAATACTATTAACACTAAAGCAATAGATTTTAACATTTCTGATCACAGCATGATGCTTGTAGATGTCATACTTACTTCACTTATCCCAATTAGTCTATTCTCTATAATGTTTTAAAATTTAAAATGTATTAATGTTGCTCTCCTTTCATTTGCCTTATCCAGTTGTATCCAGTTTATTGTGAATGGAGCCTGTTGGTTTATTGTTAGAATAATATGTTGACCTATAAAATTATACAGCACCTTAATGAGAGACCTTAATAGGTTTGCCCGAAAAGGAACATACAGTATTTTTCCTGTCATTCTTTATTAAGGTACATTAATTAGATCTCTATAAAGGATGACGACTGAGCCATAAGCATTAGCCTAGGTGGAGAAAATCAGATTTACCTATAGATCAAGCTTTCTAGGAACATTAACCATCATATTCTAGATAGCATACAGAGGGCAGGTCAAAATATTTTTCTATGCTTATATAAACTTACAATGAAAACCTTAAGCACTTACTTTCTATAAACGACCACTTTATTGAGCCAATTCTTTCAAATTCTTTGGTTCCATAAAGTGCTTTTTGTGAACGATTTCTCCCGCATTTTTATAATAATACAATTAGAAATATTAGAAAATAGTCAAAGCTGCTGCTGTCTTTCAGTCCGGCTCTGTTCCAGTAACATCTGTCACTTCTATTAACACTCCTTTATGTTGTTTTTTAGAGACACTGTTCCATTCCATTCAACAGAGTGCTGCTGAGGTGTCACCCATTGCACGGAGGAGCTCAGATCCTAATTTGGGATCCTGAGGTGGTTTGTCATGTGGTGGGTGTTGCAATGCTCTGTGCTCTGTATCAATGCATGCACCCAACCTCCTATAAATATGTAAATATATGAATAAATATTTGAAACGAAAAGCTCTGGGCAAAAACAAGAAAAAATAAACAGGAATGTACAAAAAGCTAAAAGGCAAAGAATAACTTAATTTTTGTTACAACATATTATCATAAACATGTGAAAGAGACTAATCTGAGACAAAGGATAAGAATGTCACTGTAAGTTGAATACCTTCCTGAGCAGATGTTCTTTTAACAACTAATTAAGTCAGCAGATCAAGTTAGTTTATAGATGCCATTCCAAAGTCTAGGTGAAGCAGAGCTAAAACTCCTTTACATATACAGGAGTTTATTTTTGAGTATGACAATATTGCTGCTATCATAAGACCAGAGTAGGAGCATAGGCCTGTAATTGTATAGGAGGTTACTGATTTAGTTCAATGCATTACCATTTAAAACTTTACTGGTTATCAGCAAGGTTTGGTATTCAGTCCTGTAAAACAAAGAAAGTCAGTGAAAACTGAACAGAACTGGTGTTATGAACTCACTGCTGTATATCAATATCTCTCTTGAAACTGAGATAATATATATAATCCCTTTGATGGTCAAAGGAAACTTGGGCAAGCAAGCAAGCACGGTTAACCTTACTTTGTTGTCTCTCAAGTCAGCCAACTGCTTTCATAGATCGTAGCAAAATTATACTATAGAGCTGAATGGTTAAAGAAGACATTCCTGTGGTGTAATGGAGCTGAGCTATTTTACCCAAAGCCAGGCAGAAGGCTGAGTTATAATGGTCGATAAGATTAACTAATTTAGATGTAAAGAAAAAAGACAAAGAAAGGCTAAAGGGGCACATATTTCTTAAAGTTTCTGAAAGAATCTTGACATTTACAGTACAGTTAAAGACAAAAAGAAGAGAGACAATAAAATTACAGCCACGATTGCGGCTATAAAGATGTAATTGTTGCCAAATGATAAGCCAAATTTGCAGATTAAGTCCTATAATTGACCATAACAGTGGATAGGAAAAGTAACATGCTGCAGTAAGGAAAAACAGTCTAGCATGAACAGGAATTTAGTCATATGCTTAGATGTAGGAATATCAATGTACTATAGATACTAAAATCACTAATATACAGGAATGTCTGGTAAAGAGAGCTTAAATGAGTTAGTAGTTTAGTTAGATAAGTTATAAAAGGTCCATTCTATTCTGTAGCATGATAAAGAAAGATGAGTAAAATACAGTGTGATCAGAATTGGTCAGCAGTTTTAGAGCTTTAAACTGAATTGGCAATGGGCATTTAAAACAATAAATATTCTTTTGATGTTCTGTTCTGAAATAATAAACTACAGCCAGCCCACTGGCCTGAATTAGGCTATGAGTTGTTATAAACATTACCAAATGAAATCACCTCCTTTACAGATTTTTGTGATGTTTTGGAAAAGTTTTGCAAGTAAAGTAAAACATGCGTACCCAACTTACTTATTATGTATGCATATATTAATTTTAAAAAACAGACAGAGCAGCTGTTTCTATGTGCAAATGGGAGCCATGGATAGCTCAGGCTGTACCTGCAAGCAGCAGGTATCTGGGTTAACAAGAACAATACAACTCAAAAACAAAAACATACTGTTTTAACCAGCCTATATTGCTGTTAACTAATTTTCTTCATCAGAAATGCACAGGCAATTTTTTTAAATTTTATGTATTTACATGTTTTGCCCCATTAAGTACAGCATGACTGTAGAACAGTGTGACAATGAGTATATTATATATACATTGACTATGCAGTCCAGTAGCTCAAATTTTTAATTGCAGCACATGTTATTTTAGATATATTTTATTAGGTCTACAGTGCCAAAAAAAAATCTACTTTACAAAATCTGATGGTTTCTTTAATCACAGCATCATTGGTCCTTTAAAAAAAAGTAATCTCAAGCCCAGTAGGGAATAAACAGTCTGAAACTGAGGAAACATTATGCATATAATGGAGACAATGAAAAACACAATGTGCTAGTATTTTTTAGAAAAGCATGTTTAAAAGAAAAAAATGAGGTATTAATATTACTAAGAAGGGTTTTTATTCACTGTACAGTTCTAACAAGTAATTTGAAAACCTGATTCATTAAAAATCAGCAGCAATAGCAGTCTGTCAATATAGAGTTTGCCTGAAGCTATCATTGTCAGGAGAAAATTGAATCGAAGGATAGGATGCTGCGGTACTAGGCCCTCTTACTTTTTTACACACGTGGCCCATTCTTTACTAAGTGTTCAGAAAATTATAAGTATTAATTGCCTCTTGAAGAAGACTGGAAAACAGGTAGCATAGGCAGTCATTACGTATGACTACTTGTGTACATCACTATTTGCATCACAAGCTTTGATTCTTAAAAGCTTAAATGCCCTGCAAATCTGTTATTAGTCTGCTTATCCCATCCAAAGGTTTAAAATGAAATAATTTTAGTTACAAAAACATCGCTCAAACTAGACAGGAAGAAAGATATTTCCTTACAAACATGAGTCATAAAAGGAAGACATACTTTATGTTCAGGTTAGCTATAAAACAAAGTTTTATATGTATGGAAACTATAAAGGAAAAAATGGCATAAATAATGGAACTGTAACAAACACCTTCCAGTTGTGGGATACGTTATGTATGTGTGACCACCTGTGAATGCAAGTACAGTAGGTCATTAGATATTTGGATAACAACAAACTGTTAAGCGTGACATCTTCATACCTTAATTAAGATTATTTTGCAAGTGTTATGTCCAAATAACTGTAATTTGGTAATTTACAGCAACTTTACAAGTGAAAGAGCAAAATCTATTCAGATAGTGGCCAGGACAGGCATGGCCCAGGACTCTGCAATTGGAAAACAACACTAAAAATTATGTCACCCTGCCAGATACCTAGTATACATATAAATTAAAATCATGACTTAAAAAACTTGAAACATAATATGCAGCAATACTATTTCATCAGTCAATAAATTACAATCAACATAAATGTGTAAGACACAAAGAATCATTTAACCCTTATCTTAAAGGGAGTCTGCAAACTTGATGAAAATCACTGTGGCAAAATTTTATCAGTGTGCATTCTGAAAGGAAATGTGCTGCCAAAAAAAGAGACAAAGACGCTGTTCTTAAAATATACTTTAAATAGTGAGATCAAAAACAGTCAACTGAATTCTAGACACCAGAGGAAGAATTCTCATTACCATGACCTTAAAATAAAAGTAATATGACATACATACAAAAGCAAACATGTTTTGTAACTTATGCAGTAAAGAATAAAAAAATCCTTTTACTTATAAGTAGCTGATATTATCTTTATATCTAGAAATAAGATAAGGCCAAAATGTGTGGAAAAACAGAAGGAAAAAAATATGCCCTAAATCTTTCCACTTTCCACAGTGTTGTTGCCCAGTCTTGACTTATTCTGAATTATGATGCTAGATTTTGCAAAATAATCTCTAGGAAACAGAGCCTTTGTGAAGAAAGATCAGTAGTTAACCACCTTTCTGGAGCATTGTCTGAAAAAGAAAAAAGGAGAAAACAGTCTTTAATTTCAAGTACTGGGACACAGCAACATAAATACTACTACTATATAACAAACAACACTGGTATATATGCTTAACTAAACACTTAGGAAGGTTATAGGAATAAAAATATAATATTATGCTGTGTGGTCAAGAAAGTTACATCATTATATGCAAGTTCAATCAGCTGGACATATACTCTAATCTTTTTGTTTGTTTTAAATTCTTGTATGTTGATCAACCTGAACTAAAAGGTGTTATTTTCAATTGTTATATTTTGTAAAAGATTAATATGAACATTCAAAAGTCAGTGAATAAATAAATCATTATACATGTTTAAGTAAGTAAATAAATAACTAAACCTAAATGTATTTAAAATACAATAAGCGAGTTTTTGTAATTTTGTAAGAAACGTAGTCACTTCTGCTTATGTAAAAATGATTGAAATCTTAATATTTTTTGAAATGTACTAGATATTGCACAACTAACAGGAAAAAACATAGCGGTTGTTTTTAAATTACTAAAAGTCATGCTTGGAAATCGCTATTTGTATTTGAGCTACTACTTAATTAGAATTAAAATTTATAAGGAAATAATCACAAATTCATCAAGATGCAGTGAAGTGTTAACAATGGTTTAAATTAAGGTATCGCAGAGCTATTTTTTGTACTATGCAGACAAACTATTAATTCTGATGCAAGAATCTTGTCATCAAATGATTATATTAAAAAACAACTAAAGTACATATTTTTTACAAAGTGCAAACTACATTTAAGAATACAAGACAAAATTAAAAAAAAATTATTAACTGCTCTTATGATGTAAAATGTATTGATAAAACATGCATTACTATAAAGTTTCACAAAGTGTTTCAATTACCAGTGAGAATATTGTACAGGTACACATGCGTTCAGCAAAAATGCTAAAAATCAAGAAAAAAAAAATGGTACGCTTTAATTTAGTTGAATTTACTAGCCTAATTATAACAGGGTTCGTACACATTTTTACAAAAAAAATTCCATGACTTTCCAGTTATTCTAAGGCAAATTCCCATGACCATATGTTCTCTGAAATTTCTTTGTAAATTTGAAAAACAATAATAAAACTTCATGTCAAATTTACCAAATATTATTAAAATAAAATAATGAGAAGATATGTGGTTTCATAAAATATAAATATTTATTTAAACATTGCTGACACTCCAGCACAATGTAAACCCTGAAAAACATTCTGTAGCCCTAATTAACATAAATGACTGGAAGGCAACAATAAAGTAAAAAAAAAAATAAATACAAATAAGTAAAAGTGTTCAGTAACACTGACATTAACATCAGAAGGCAGTAGTAACAAAGTGGAAACTGTCCATTGGGATAAAAGATATTGTTGTTTAAACCACTAACATGCTAAATCACTAACAATGTTAACAAATGACATCCTTCTATATTTGAATCCCGTGAAAACAATCTATACAAAGATCATTGTTTCATTTCTGCAAGCTTTTCAATATTCAGCAGACATGCTTTCTTTTCTTTTGCAGTTTGCCGCAAACTGTTGGATTTAGTGATGAAGGTCAGATTGCTTGTAGCTTCTGCGTTCTCAGCATATTCATCAGCTGATTTCTCGAGGGCGCAAATGTCAGTCTCCACTCCTATCCCTCTTCATTTTCAATTCATGCAGCTCATCTGTGGGGGTCTTCCGCTTGAACTCAACACCTTTTTCTTAAAGTAAGGAGCCACCCCAAAGTACAATCTGGATGTCAGGAAACATAACCTGAAATAAATAGCTTGTGTCTTCACACAACTTGTAAGAATAATTTGCCACCTTTAGCACCCACAGTACCTCTGCAGTTAGGGCTTCGTTTCTGGACACAGCATCTGAAATCTGCCCTTGTTCGAAGGTGGATGAGAGAGAAGTACTGCAGCTGACAGCAGGTGTCAGGTTGGAGTCTTGGGGGTTTGGGGGGGGGAGTCAGTTATGGGGTTGAGAGATGATTCACATGCAGCAGCCTGGTGCTTAGCCCCCTTTGCATGTCTAGTTAGCACTGCCTCTCCCATGTTCAATATGTCGAACGTTTTACTACACAGTCAACATTTCGCACATCCCAGGTCCTGATCTTTACCAAGCCATGCATTGTTAAATTGGCATTTACCTGGCATTTCGCTACTGAATCTCCTGCATGGCAGACAGCAGAAAACTGCATTTCTGACACTCACCACATGCAGTATGCCGAGTTACTACAGGCATGCACGAAAATTTACTTTGTTAATGTATAAAGACGTTTCTCACTCAATTTTAAAGGAACCATTTACTTTATTATACAGATATGTCAATCAGATTTCCATAACTTTCTTTGTTTATTTAGTTTTCTAAAATTTTTCAAGACCGTACCAACCCTGTTATAACCACTTTCCCCTTCACCTAAGACAATGGATACATTTTTAATAATATGTAGAAGTAATGTTACAACAGGATCTGATAAAACAAAATATGAAAACTAAGAATTTTGAAATTCTGGAAATCCATATGAATAGTTGTAAGGAATGACTCAAACTATAGACAATAGAAAAGTAAGGTGCTTTCAAGAAGATGACAGAAATCAGGTATATAATCTTAGTTAACAAATCTAATGCTGAAGCTAAATAAATAATACTCTTTTATAAAGATTGTCTTTGCACAATTTATGGTGTGGGTGTACATACATATTTAAAAAAAACACCACTTTTTGCCAACATAAAAACGCACTTTGAAAAAGTGTCTGGTCTTTCCTAACATAATTAAAGCACTTTACTGGACTTATATTGCAATAAGGGCACCTAGGAAGAATAAAGCTGCTTTTGTTAACTGTAAGCAGCGTCGGAGATGGCCGGGGGGGCGATCTGGGCGGGATGCCCAGGAGGACCGGAGGAGGGCTTATGCCTTCCCCAGACCATGTGGGCGCGACCCTGGTACCTTTGGTAGCTATAGGTACAGAGCTTTGAAGCTCAACCCTGTAGGGGTCCGTGGTCACCACCAGGGGGCGCCCTATGCCTATGGAGCCCTGGACCTAGACACTTCTGCCACACCCAGAAGTGCTGGGGGGAAGAGGAGCAGGGACACCAGGAGTGCTTCTGGGGATGCAGCCGGCACTTCCACCACACTTGGGCGTGTCGATGGAAGATTGCTGGGACACACCTGGAGCACATCCGGGGGAATATAAAAGGGGCTGCCTTCCTTCATACAATGACTTGAGTCGGGTGGAAGAGAACGAGGTCTCTGGAGGATGCAAGGAGGCGGCCTGAAGAGAAAGTGAGGCATTTTTGTGTTGGCCAGGACTTTGTAGGACTTTTGGGGTTTGTGCACTTATTGTAATTATAATTATGTATAATAAACGTGTTGTGGGTGAACCTACGATGTCCACCTGTCTGTGTCCGGGCCAGCGTTCACAGCAGTTATATCCATTAATGCACAAGTTATCTAAAATGTGACTGGCAAACATTGTGTCTTGATGGCCTGGGTCAACCTGTGATACATTAATTTTGCGGCAAAGTAGCTTTGACACACGTTATGGTGCTATACGTGGTGGGTGGCTTGTTGATAATGTAACTGGCTAACCCCTCAGTGTTTCATATAGTCTGTGCTACTCATTGCTTCAGGAAACACATCGCCACATATACCAGGAGGCAGTGGTCACCCACTCAGACAATGGTGTTTTACACTTTTCCCGGAACACCAGATCACAGAAGAGAGGTGCTGCTCTGCTGTGCATGATCTTGGGCTCTCACAACCAGATACTCTCGAATGCAGATGGCAGGGCCTTAATGCGTCAAGAGGGAGAGGTTTCGCTAATAGCCAACAGAGTTCTGCAGCATTGTGATTGCATATTATGAGGTTGATTAACATGCACCATATATTGATGTGTCAGGGCGATGTTCAAGGCGCACTCATATATACATATTTACAAAATGATTGTGATTTTTTAAATGGTAAATTACGTAGAAATGTGTGTACTCTAGGTTATATAAAACTGATGTTTTTGTGGCATACATATTTTCCTGTATTTATGGCATGCGCATATTTTCACACTTGAATCCATGTAAAGTTTTATAAATGTGCCCTCTGGTCACATATAGAGAGCTGCTTCTCAAATGTTTGTTTACTTCTCGGACACCCTCCAATCCAATCATGAATATTTAAAAAAATAAATGAAAGAGTTAAACGTAATGCAATTAACATTTAAACCCAAATTTTCTGTGCATAAAAAATAAGGATTCCACTATTTCTTCAGCAACGTTCGCAAATTAAGTACAAGGCACTATTTTTGAAAAAGGAACTGATATCTTAAGGACTTTAAGGAAGAATCTAATTCTTGCTTAAAGTGAATGAATACCTGCTTAAACACACAGAACAAAGCACTTTCTTAAATAAAGATATTTGGTCAGAGTCGATGAAGTTGTTTTCCTTGCTGATGTATATATACTATTTACATGTACTCCATTTAATTAACCTGCTGTATTATACAGTCATTTCGAATGCTGCAGTGCAAAAATAGAAATAATCACATTCAAAGAATTACTCTAAAGTTTTGCATACAAAGTAGTAAGCTATGACTCAAGAATGTAAGAGTGGCCATAAAGCAAAAGGTGATTAACAGCAGTTCATGGACTACAGCTAAACTTTATATATTGTACCACACTCTATCTCCACAAAGCTTAAAAAGTAGACACTAAAATTGCTATATGATATATTTCAGACCATAGATTTAACAAAAAACATTTTTATTCTGATTATCTGGAATGAATAATTTACAGTAATTTAAATTACAACGCACACCCTTCATGCCATATAGCATACAGCAAATGAGGATGCTAACAAATGAAGATGTGGGCTAGAGGTATGCATTGGGACTGGAATACCATGGGACCCAAAGTAAATGTTGAAAGTATGTGACTTTTCACGCTTATGCGGATAAGAGTTTACAGTCAGCACTGAGAAATGCAGGATGACAAATGGTCTATAATGTACAATAAAACTCCAGTAAAACTGTTATTGCTTTAAATATTGACAAAAACCATTACATTATAAAAATCCATTTTGTATTAAAGTCTGATCGTAATGCCATTATTTTTAAGTTATTTGAGATATTCAAAGATATTGAGAAGGGCAATCAAAACCAACCAGTATCAAACAGGAAATGTAAGATATTTGAAAGGGACTTTCATTGGATTCTGCTTCGGAGAGTAGCAAGATGTACTCCCTGATAGTATTAAGCAAAAGAAAGAAAAATAGTTAATTGTATTGCACTTGTGAAAACATTTGGCCATGAGATTTTTGTAGCTGTAAATGCTTTGTGCAGCTTGCTGACGTTTCTACTTAATTTGGCATACATATGAATAATGCTTCTAAATGCAATGCATACCTTAGTATATAACAACAACAACATTTATATAGCACATTTTCATACAAAAAAATGTAGCTCAAAGTGCTTTACAAAATGAAGAATAGAAAAATAGAAGACACAATAAAAAATAATAAAAAGTCAACATTAATTAACATAGAATAAGTAAGGTCTGATGGCCAGGGTGGGCAGAAAAAACAAAAAAAAAACCTCCAGGCGACTGGAGAAAAAAAAAAAAATCTGCAAGGGTTCCAGACCAAGAGACCGCCCAGTCCCCTCTATAGGCACACTGTGCTTTTTTCTAATTTATTTTCCTGCAAAAATGTAGGTGTTACAGTATGAGACACTGACATATGTCTTTGATACATGTGTGTTGACAATGAACAATGCTATACTGCATGGGATGCAGTTTCCATATCAACCCAAAATAAATAAAAGTGGCACTTGACTTCTGAGGCCAAACAAGCATTTTCAGTAAACGAAAAGGGGTGCTGATGTCAAAAGAGTTTGGCTGTATTAAGGATCATAATTTTGCACTGGTTAAGCCTCTATTAACAGATTTTAAATTGCTGTGAACCAGAAGGGAGCAGTCAGAGTATCTGTGGGAATGGTATTGAAAAAAATGTCAGGCACACTGCTTTAATGTGTGTTTAACATTCATACACTCTGGAGCTGTATTCTCAAGCTCCATTACCTCATCTACATATCTAGTTTTCTGTTACATAGCTTAAATCACATGATATATACTATGCAAAGTTTAAGCAAAATTACATGTGCGATTGGTTAATTGGTGTGTGACTTTATTAAAGCGTTAGCCACAAAATTACAAAAGTCAACCCTTTAAATTCAGGTCCTGCTTATTAAAGAACATGAAACTCAAGTGATGGTGTCGAAAGGGGGATTTATTAGCAGCATGCATTTTTCACATCTTATCACCGATACTAAAAGGTCACATTATTAAGGGATAAAGGGAAATTCAATTAAAAGTGCTGGCTCAACATCGGGCCCCAAATTACTACTATAATTCATGTTTAAATGCCTAAATATTAAATTATAAATAATTTTTGCCCCGAGTCTGTGTATTTTGAAGTTATTTTATTAACATAATTTTTTTATGATTTTGTGCATTGCTTTTCTTGTCAGTTGAATTTCATGATTGTAGTAATAGTGCTTACAGCAAGGACACCTGTTGTCAGTCACATGATGGTTCATGTCATCATGGACTAATCGTTAAAAATGGAGCTGTGCACTACACTGCATCAACATTTTTGGAGTCTAAAACTTATGCCAATTTTGAAAGATTTAGTTAGCAATAGGATCACGAACGGGGATCACTTGGACAGAACATAAACCATCTAAAGTCAAAAGAAGTGTTATGGTAAATCTTTCAGGAAGCATGGAAGCATTCAACACATGACTATGTGAAAAAATATATACAGCAGCATGCCAAAGCAAATTCCTTTTGCTTTGCATTGTAAGGAAAACTACACAATATACAGACCTGTTTCAGAAACGCAAGAAATTCTCATTACTTTTGATTGTATGAATATTATATCAGAGGTTTATTAATGCATTGTTCTGTCTCACACATACAATTAGGTCCATAAATATTTGGACAGAGACAACTTTTATCTAATTTTGGTTCTGTACATTACCATAATGAATTTTAAATGAAACAACTCAGATGCAGTTGAAGATCACTCGAAAGGCAAGGCGTGTGACTGACCACTAAGTCACAAAGGAACCAAGGTTAACTTCTAAGCAACTAAAAGCCTCTCACACATTGGTTAATGTTCATAAGTCTACTATCAGAACACTGAACAACAGTGATGTGCACGTCAGGGTTGCAAGGAGAAAGCCACTGCTTTCCCAAAATAAAAATGCTTCCCATCTACAGTTTGCTGAAGGGCACCTGGACAAACCTGAAAAATATTGGAGCAATGTTTTATGGACAGGTGTGATCAAAATAGAAGTTTTTGGTTCGAAAGAGAAATGTTATGTTTAAAGAAAGAAAATCACTGCATTTCAGCATGAGAACCTCATCCCATCTGTAAAACAGGGTGGTGATAGTATTATGCTTTGGGCCTGTTTTGCTGTGTCTAGGTCAGGACAGCTTGCTAGTGTCGACTGGAGAAAGAATTCTGAATTATACCAGAGAATTCTAAAGGAAAATGTCAGGACATCTGTCAGTGGACTACACCTCAAGAGAATCTAGGTAATGCAGTAGACAAGGACTCCAAGCACACAAGTTGTTCTACCAAAGAGTAGTTGAAGAAGAATAAAGAAATAAATAAAGGTTTTGGAATGGCCAAGTCAAAGTCCTGAGAACCTGAAACATGAAGTTCATTTGAGAAAACCCAGGAACATACCCGAGTTGAAGCAATTCTGTATGGAGGAATGGGCTAATATTCCTCCAAGCCAATGTGCAGAACATATCAAAAACATTTAGTTGCAGTTATGGCTGCAAAAGTGGGTCACACCAAATACTAAAAGTAAAGGTTTACATACTTTTGCTACTCACAGATATGTAATACTGGGTTGGTTTTCCTCAACAGATAAATGACCTAGTATGATATTTTTGTCTCATTTGTTTAGCTGGGCTCTACATATCTAATTTTAGGACTTGTGTGAAAATCTGATGATATTTTAAGTCATATTTATGCAGGAATATGGTAAATTCTGAAGGATTTACTAAATTTCAAGCACCACTGTAGAACTTTACCAAGACAAAATAGCCTCTCTGGGAACACCCATGCCAGGGTTCTAAAAAGGAAGGTGTGGCTGTTAATCAACCTTGGATCCAGGAGGAACAATGCCAGTTTCATCCCAGTTGCACAACACTTGACCAATTCTTACACTTACTCCCATGAACTGTATAGAATCTTTGTATGCACAAACAGCCTATATGTGTTTTGTGGCCTTAAAAGAGGCATATGACCACATCTCTCAACGTGCACCATGGATGGGGGAAAGGTTAGGGTTGGTGCTTTGTGAGCATGGGGTACCAGATCTGCTGTTGAGGGCTATTCAATCCCTGTACAACCAGAGAAAAACCTTGGTTCGCATTGCTGGTAGTAAGTCAGACTTATTCCTTGTGGGTGTGAGATTCTACCAGGACTGGCCCCTATCATCGATTATGTACACGATCTTTGTGGATTGAATTTCTAGGCATAGCCAAGAAGTGGAGGGTGTCCAGTTTGATGACCTCATGATCACAGATAATGTGGTCCTTATGGCTTCATTGGGCTCTGAACTCAGATGCATGGTGTGGTGGTCTGCAGTCAAGTATGAACCAGCTGGGATGAGGAATCAATACCTCCAAGTTGAAATCACAATTTTCAGCAAGAAAAGAGAGGATTGTCCTCTCCAGGTCGGGGGTGAGGAGATGCCTGAAGTTTCAAGGGGTCTTCTTAATAAGTGAGGAAATAAGGGAGCCGGAGACAGGCAGGCAGATCAAGCAGTGTCTGCAGACATGATGACATTCTACTGGTTATCCGTGGTGAAAAGAGCTTCACCAAAAGGCAATGCTCATTCCTGTCCTCATATATGGTCATGAGCTTTGGGTAGTAACCAAAAGAACTTGATTGTGGATACAAGTGGCAGAAATGAGCTTCCTTCACAGGGTGTCTGGGCTCAGCCTTAAGAGACAGAGCGAGGAGCATAGTCATTCAGGAGAAGCTCAAAGTAGAGCTGCTACTCCTCTGCATTGAAAGGAGCAAGTTGAAGTGCCTGCTGGATGCCTTGCTGGGGAAGAGTTTTGGGCATGCCCAACCAGGAGGAGACCTCAGGGTAGATGCAGGACATGATGTAGAGATTATATCTCTAGGCTGGCGAGGGAACACCTAGGATATCCCCCCTAGAGAAGCTGTTGGTAGTGGATTAGGGGAAAGAAACATCTGGGCATTTTGCTCAGATTTCTGTCCCTGAAACCCAGACCTGGATAGATGAGAGTTTGTGGATGGATGGATACTAACAATACAGTGGTGACAATTTTATTTTTAACAATGCTTATTGATTTACTATTGTAATTTAAAAGTACATACGTGTTAAAAGAACTGCTATCACCTCGTAGTTGACTCAATCCCTTATCTCTAACCAAACAAACCCAACACAAAATTTCCCTCTGCAAAACAATTAAACCCTAGTTTTGAAATATTTTACATTAGAAAAGTAACATTAAGGAGAGAAAAAATATGATGTCTGCACACTTTAACATTTATAGAACCACCTTCTGCAGCGATAACAACTCTGTGTCCTTAAGTTAAATATGCATTAGCTTTTCTCACTCTTCAGGAGTAACTTTGGTCAATTCTTTAAGTCAGATGAGCTACATGATGCTTAAGTAATTTAGACGATCTTGTGTCTTATTTTAAACAGTCCTGCCAATTCTCATACAGACTGAGATCGGGGGATCGGGGCTTGAACTAGACATCAACCTTTTTGTCTTTGAGTCAATCCAATGTTATCTTGGCTATGTGTTTGCAATTGCTGTCAAGAAACTTACCTACTTTTCAGTTTATTTGCAGACTGAAACAAGTTCTCTTTCAGTATTGTACATTATCTTCCACCATCTATTCTTCCTTCTGTTTACCCTGATGCACTGTCCCTACATATGTAAAGTAGCCTCATATTATAATGCTATCATCACCATACTTCACTGTAGGTATGGTATATTTTTTTTTTCCCAAATGTGTTCAATGGTACATTTGAGAAACAAATATGTTTATGAATTTTGGCATAGAAGCTCTTGGTCTTACCTGACCATAAATCACTTTCCTAAATTACAATTGAGCCATTGTCATGTTTTTGACAATAACTAGATGTGCTTCAACATGGTTCTTCTTGAATAATGGCGCTTTGATGCCATTTGAAAATGGACAAGTGGTGCAACTTTACAGCAGTCTCAGCTACTGGACAATAGAATTCCTTCAAAGTGATTAATTCTCAATAGATTCCTCTCCAAAGACTCCAGTTTGTATGCAAAAAGGGTGCTGAATAATGACCTAATCTTGACTGCATAAGAGTGATT